>NW_022146915.1:240618-453081 GCF_002938485.1 Sitophilus oryzae | reverse complement strand
TTAAATAAAAAATATTCTAATATTTGAGGGGTGGTTTCACCCCCTTAGAATTCGAGTTTCGAAAAATCCCTTCTTATCGAACCTCTACACCCTAAAGCTGTGCCTAAAGTCAATCCGTTTTCCAAAAATCAACTTTTTACGTCAAGCGCTATAAACAAGATCGTGATTAATCAATGACCAGATCTTTCGAAACACCCTGTATACTTTTTTAAAAAATCTTAAAATATGTGAAAATAACACGTGAACAAAATATACGTGTTTAAGCGTTTTTTCGGAAACTTGACCGTTTTTTAAGTAAAAAATATTATAATATTTGAGGGGTGGTTTCACCCCCTTGGAACTGGAATTTCGAAAAACCTTTTTTATCGAACCTCTACACCCTAGAATCAACCTGTATGTAAATTGAGCTTCTGACATTACGCTGGCTTGAGCAGGATCGTGATTAATCAGTGAGTCACTTAAGGATTTTATATATTAGTATAGATTCTGCCCATCTAGTCAGGGAAGATTTCGACATCCAAAAATGACAGAAAATATAATTTACCTCTGAATCATAATGACAGACAATAACTGTCATTGTCATGTATTCTCTCGTTGGGCATACTTTATATAATAAACTTACTAGTGATACTAGTTCAAAACTATACTTTTTATGTGTTATTTCGCCTGGGAATGATCGCATCCTGCAAAAAATAACTATTTTTGTAGCCTCCTTTCAATGGTTCCCAATAATATGTCTCTAATTCAAGTCCTGACGCAATGTCTGTCCAGATTTGTACACTTTGTATTAAACCAATTATGAAATAAGCAAGAAATAATACAAAACAAAGAAAGAAAAGTGCAAAAACTAAGAAAAATTCAAATCTGTCAAGAAAAAAGCCAAATCAAACTGACAAAGGTGTTTTAATATGGCTATCATAAAATTAGTATTTGGTTTCTTTTTTCGTCATGTATTATGGAATTTTATTAAAAGTCGTAATGGTTTTTTGATGTTAATAAATTTGTTGATGTTTGAATTTATTTTATATGAACCTATAATCGTTTTTAAGTACTTGATATAGATTTAATATTCTTTTTTTGTTTACAGCTGCTTGCAGTAGCATGCATTGGTCTTCATCACAAGAGCTCTACTGGCGATTGGAATATTGACACTCTATCTGCAGCGACATTTGGTGGTTTTGTAATCATTCTTATTGGAGGATTTGCAGGTAAATTCATAATTGGGGTTTGATTCTTTTTTGTGTAATTCTTGCACTTAGTTCATCTCCTAACTACTAGCCAATCGTGATGAGCTGCATAGATAGTATTGCACTTTTTTAATAGATTTATACTAGAGGCAGTTTCTACATAGAAAATCTTTAAATAAAGGGTATTAGAAAAAACAAATTTAATGCAAATGAAACTTAAAAAAACAATATTTGCCTGATCAATAAATTAAAACAATGATTTTGGACAAATATCGTTAACAAGTTAACATAAATATGATTTAAAAAGTTACTAATGTTAACTTTAGATTCCCTTAGCCCCCAAGTAAAACAATTAACCCCAGATAAACCACTTTTGTTATTACGTCATATACAGGGTGTTTCAAAACAAATGCGAAAAACTTCAGGGGGTGATTCCTTCTTCAAAATAAAGGGGAGTTTGCTTTATAAACGTTGGGTCAAAAGTCAACCATTAGGGAGATATCGCGGTACAAAGATGGCGGAAAAATAATGTTTTTATTTTTTATCTTGAAAACGAAAAGAGATAGACTAATGAAATTTTATGGAAGCATTACTGTTATGAACACACTCACTGGTAATTTTTTCACTTTTTTAAAATGAGTGGAAGGGGTTGAAATAAACTACCTCTATCATACTTGTTAACGAAATTTAAAGAAAAATCTTATCGAACACATGCAAAAAAAAATTATTTGGATAGTTTAGTTTGTTTAGAAACTTTTTTATCTCTTGTGTTTTTTTGATAAAACTCACCAATTTGAAATTAAAAAATAAAATGTAAAGCATTACATGTCAGGACAAAAAACATTTTTAGATTAAGAATCTAGTTATAATAACGATAATAATAATCATCTAGATAATAACCTATTGCAGTAGAGTAATGGTCAAATAAAATAATATTTGAAACATCCTAAAAAGTAACAGCGGCCGACTAGATTTTTTCCTAAAAAGATTACAACAGCCCACTAGATTCTTTATCAGAAATTGTTTTTTGTCCTGACATGTAATGCTTTACATTTTATTTTTTAATTTCAAATCGGTGAGTTTTATCAATAAAATACAAGAGATAAAAAAGTTTCTAAACAAACTAAACTATCCAAATTAATTTTTTTGCATATGTTTGATAAGATTTTTCTTTAAATTTCGTTAACAAGAATGATAGGGGTAGTTTATTTCAACCCCTTCCACTCATTTTAAAAAAGTGAAAAAAATACCAGAAAGGGTGTTTTCGTAACAGTAATGCTTCCATAAAATTTCATTAGTCTATCTCTTTTCGTATTCAAGATAAAAAATAAAAACATTATTTTTCCGCCATCTTTGTACCGCGATATCTCCCTAATGGTTGACTTTTGACCCAACATTTATGAAGCAAACTACCCTTTATTTTGAACAAGGAATCACCCCCTGAAGTTTTTCGCATTTGTTTTGAAACACCCTGTATATTGTGCTATTTTAATGTTGATTGATTCCAAAAATACGTACTAGTTCTATGTCTACGGAATATTGGGACAGCCTGTATAAGATGTCGCTCGACTTTCTAGAATTACCACTATCCATTTCTATTATTAGAACTCTCAAACTTCCTTCTCAGATGTTTTCGATTAGGCACTTTTCACATTTCCTTGTCTTATTTATATGATTTTTTATACAAAGAAACGAACATAATGAACTTATATTGTAAAATTTAAAATATCTAACGTTGGATTCTTTTTTTACAAGATACAGAGACTGTCCCAAATAAATAAAAAATATCAAAGTTGTATTTTTTTAAGTGGAACACCCTGTATATTATTACGTTTTTAGTTTCTACGATTAAAATAAAGGTAAATTTGATTAGGGTTTATTACACTTAAACTTTACCGTTTAGAAATATTTTCAATTTTGTGAAACTGCAGTAAAAATTTTAAGGCTTCATTTCTCCAAGGGTATCAAAGTTTTTAATACTAAATATTTACTGAAGTTTATTTATTGATCAGTTATAGTGTTACAATAATAAAAATGATACTACGTTATACAGAGTGTCTAAAAAATTATTTTAAATAATTTCTAGCTTTAAACGGCAATAACTTGTTTAATTTAAATGGAACGCCCTGTATATTTTAGGAGAATCAGATGCACAATTTAATTGTCTATCAAATTGTATTATATCATTTTACCTATCCCTTCATGTTTTCGTAGAAAATGCATTTTCTTATGATTTAGACCTCATTTATCAATATACCCATGGAATATTGACATTTTAGATTGTTTTTAAAGCAACAAATGTACAAAATGTACAGGCTATTTGCTTTTGTATGTAAAAAGAAAACTATTTAAATCTTTATAAAAGAGTATACCATTAATTAACTATACTACCCATTATTTCCGCCCAAATACTAATTAATTACATACGTAATTGTGGTCGTCAATAAATTATTCTAAATAAATGTGGATTTGAATCAGAAATCAATATAACAGTTCTGAAAATGAACGTCTCAGTTTTATGATCAAGCGGATTTTGATTTTGACAATTAAAAACTTGCTACTTTGATCACGTTAATAACGGTTTATTGTACTCATTATTCTGAAGTTCCGTATTTTACCATATTCTTGTAAAACATATCGTTTCTTTAAGTGTCTCATTCATATAAAATACTTATATCTAGATTATAATACACCGCGTGCATTTTTATTAGGTCATTTTGCTTTTCAGTACGTGTTGAGTACACAACAGTTTCGATAGTTTTTTTTAAACGAAGCTGTAATGGAGCTCATTATCCGACTTGTTACATAATATAAGATAAGGTGACCAACTATACTCATTTACTGAGTTTTGTACTCTTTTTTCGCAAACCGTACTCTTTTCAAATCCTGTACTCTGAAAGTACTCATTTGTATAATTTTATACTCATTTGTATGGAAAGAAGTTAAAAATTTGTATAAAATTTGCTATGAATATATCTAAGAATGGATAGTGAACTTTAGAGCATTAAATTGTTTCAAATGGACCCTTCTAAATAGTAAAATTGAATGGAAAGAAGTTTCTTCAACAGTCGAATTTGTAATGATGGAAGTAAAAGATAGTGTTATTAATGACAATTTTCTCTTTGAAGAGTAAATTTATATATAAATGGAGAAAAATTGAAGAAATGGAACGATAAGAAAATAGAACTTGACAAAAGATGGGTAGAAATCTTTCAGCATTTTAGAGTAGAACATATAATATTATCCCAAATGAAAGTTTAAAAGTGTTAATAGAAATTTCCTTATGTTGTCCAGGCACTAATGCTGCTGTTGAAAGGGTATTTTCAATGTGGAATAATTATTGGAGGAATGAGAAGTCGCAACTTTTTGATAAAACATTATTTGCCGTCTTAACAGTCAAATTTAATATGTAAAATGAAAGTTGTTCGGATGTGGCTACATTAATTATTAGACGAACATCCTCATTTAGCAAAAAAAATCCACCCCGAAGAAAAATATGTTTTTAAAAGAAAAGAAAATTTGTATCGTTTTTTCTTCTTTTTTTTCACCTATGAAATACTTGCAAAGTGTACTCTTTTTAAACAAAAAATAATTGGTCACCTTATATAAGAGAATAATCTGCCTAATGAGAGGATACTTGACAGTGACAAGCCTTGCCTGTCATTTAATTGACATGTAAAATGTATTTTCTGTCCTTTTTAGATGTCATCTGTTCCTTAGAAATCATCCCTACTTGCTCGTTAGACAGACTTTATCTAGGTAGATATGGAGTTTTCTATGTAAATGATCGGCAGGCTGTTAGTCGGCAGGCTGGTTATGAATAGGCTGTGGTCCATACATTTCAAACTAAATGTATTAAAATTTCGTTTTTGTATATTGTTTAAAATATTATCTACATAATTTAATTTGTTTCGCTCGTAAATATAATGGACCTATCTTCTGAAACGTCATTTTCTAAAATTAGAGTAAAAAAGTTTTCTGATACACAACAATAAAACAGTTTATCTAATACATTGAAAGAAATAAATCTGAACAAACAGTAAATTATTATAGGTTAAAGCTTCATTCCGAACCTCGAAATTAGTAGAATAAATAAGTGGTTTCCATTAGCGTAAGTTTCTTCCTCTAATTTCAATGTAAGCATTGAAAACGTCAAAATTAGGGGTAGGCAAAAAGTTAACAAAATATTAATTTTTTCCACTAATTATACTTTGATTACCATCGGTCAAGAGAAATTGTGGTTAGAAATAAAATGTTTATTGTTATACAGGGTGGTTCGAACTGTATTCCGGAAACTTCGGTAGCATATTCTGCAAATAAAAATAAGTAAAAAAGTTCGTATAAATGTAACATTGCGATAAAAAAAAGTAGTACAAGAATTAATAGTCCCAGATAGAACTCCTGGTCTATAAGGATATCGAGAAGTGGATATCGTCGTCACTATGAAAACAATACAATTATGTCACCTAACTTTTTAGGCGTTACCATGAATTTAGTAATAATTGGTAGGTATACGTGGCGAAATAAAAGTATAAAAAATTTACCTGCCTTTTAAAAATGGTCAAGTTTTCAAGTTTTAAAAATATTTTATTATAGATCAGCAGATTAAATCATATTTTGTTGTAGGTACTACTTTTTTTTATTGCAATGGTATGTCCTAAAATGCTTAGTTTCGAAGATACAGGGTGTAGATGTAGATCATTTTTATTTCGAGTTTTTTAACATGAAAAATTTGATTTTGATGACCATTTTGATAACTCTTACTTGTAGAGGGCGTCACCTACATATTTTTTACTGGTTTGAAGACTAATAACTTTCCGTCCGTACCAGTATAAAACAACAAAAATATGCATTTAAGACTTTTTCTACGTTAAAAGTCTCTTTCATGCATCCGTTGTCCGACGATACGTTGATACGATATTAATTTTATTGGCTGTATTTAAAGGCTTCGATTGGTTAACCGTTTCTAACCAACCGAAGTCTTTAAATTCATCCAATAACATTAATATCGTATCATCGTATCGTCGGACAACGGATGCATGAAAATCAAGCTTAATGGTTCTCGAGTTATTTGGAATCGAAATTATCAGTACCTGTCATCATTGATATAAATTAAACATGTTGACAAAATAGTTATTAGACTGAAATCATAAATTTGAAATATTTTTGTGCCAAAAGTTCAACAGATACAACAAAATGTATGATTAATTTAAAAAAAAATTCAGTCAAATAACTATTTACCCAACATGTTTATTTTTTGTCAATAATGACATATATTAACTATTTCTATTCTGAATATCTTGAGAACGGTTGCTCGTAGCGATTTCTACCAAGAGATATTTTTTACGCATAAAATCACGGAAATATGTATTTTTTTCACTCAGTAGATTTATACAGGTACGGACGAAAAGTTATTACTCTTCAAAACAGTTAAAACACATGTAGATGGCGCCCCCTACAGATAGGAGTCATATTGACATCAATATCAAATTTCTCATGTCAAAAAACTCCCAGACACGAATTTACATCCAAATATTGATGTTACTTCAGAAATCATTTTGGAAAAATCGATCTAAAAATGAAACTTTTACACCCTGTATCTCCGAAACTAAGTATTTTAGAACACACATTTATACGAACTTTTTTACTTACTTTAATCTGCAGAATATGCTGCCGAAGTTTCCGGAACATCCTGTATAAACTAATTATTAGTAATGGAAATATATTTATAGCAGTTTTTAGGTATATAATAAAATTATATAAGAGTTTCTTGCCTTGAACTGCTAATATAGAAATTAATTCCACGCTGTGTTCGACATAATGTGGATCAAACTGCTCTCACTACCGGTTTCGGGGCCCTACCCCATCATCAGGTGAGCATTTCATGGTGAGTATTTCCACAATTCCAGCATCAGGTGAGTATTTCCACAATTTGTCGAGCACAGCGCAGAGTATATAAACACGACTTGTCGTAAATGATGATGGGGTAGGGCCCCGAAACCGATAGTGAGAGCACGTTGATCCACATTATGTCGAACACAGCGGGGAATTAATTTCTATATTAGCAGTTCAAGGCAAGAAACTCTTATATAATTTTATTATATACCTAAAGACTGCAAGAAATTTATTTTCCATTATATAATTTGGGCTAGCCGAAAAAAGCCTTTATTTACTATCGATAGTTCTGCCTCGGTGGTACGAAAGTACTACCATTGCACGCAGGCCGCTATTTTTTTCGGACTGGATGCCATTTTTTTTCGATCATACGGTACTATCATAAAAAACTTCAACGTTAAAGTTAATACTTAATATCAATCCAAGAAGATATTTCATTTTCTTTATCTTGCAGGTTACCTCGTCAGTGCACCGATCAGCAAGAAAATCGACATTTTCTACAGTTTGGCAGGCTGCGCCCTCTTTGTAACAGCCGGCGCACTAAACATCAAACACTACGAAGACAGCTGGACTAAGGGAGAATGGAGGGACTACGGTTTAGCAAAAGGCTCCCTTGCCATCATCAACGGAGCCTTATTTTTGCTTGACGGTTTGATCACCTGGCGTGGAGACTTCTAAACTGCTTCATCTCATACTTCACCACATTTGTACAATGAAAATAAATATTTATATAAGTTACCCGCTGTAAGGAGGTTTGAAAAAAATACTTGTCTTTAATTCGCTTCCATACAATGTTGTATCTCTTTGAAAAGTAACAATCATGATAATAAAAGTAGTCAAGTGTTCTTTTTTAGGACCTCCTAATAATAAGGTGGGTGATCGAAAATGTAATACAAGTCACAGAAAGTTTAGAAAACATGTCTAACTATGTATATCAGGGAAGAACTTGACTTCAGTTGATATCCCAACAATATTATTTTAAAAACTACATATTTATATTTTGAACCCCGCGTTCTGTCAAGAAATGTATAGATAGACATAGTCAAGCGCAACTTGAAACGTTACTTCTGTGCTTACTGTGACGGTTTTTTTTCGAACATATGGTATACATTAAGTAGTGATATTTTTTTTCTGTACTATACAACGAAACTAAATACCATATTAATACTTTATTACAAATTTATTTAACAAAGTATTATCTAAAACCACTAATAATAAATAAAGGGTTCCAAATTATGTAGGTATCTACATTATTATAACAGTAATGTCTATATTTGTATGAAAATAAATTCAACGATCATGTGCAGTACAAAAAAAAATATTACTATTAACAGTAGTTTTAAGTGTTGCATTTTCACTAAAACCACACATTTTTATATGTAAACCTGAAAAAAGCCTAGTTTATAGTAACTTTTAGATCGATGTATTTTTTTAAAACCAACAAATGTTGTTGCAAGCTTTAAATAGACCAAAATGACTCTAATATAAAAACACTAAAATATACCTCATCTCTGTGCATTATATATAACGTAGATTTATGATATACAGTGCCTGTTGTGCTATATATATTTTTGTTATACATATATCATTTCTCTTTTTAAAAAAGAAAACAGCCTAAAATATATACATTCTATACACAAAAATTAATATTTTTAAAAAGATGTATTTTGTATTTATTGAAATCTCTCTATTGCTATATATGTGTTATTTAGGCTTTAATATGATATTTTTATAGATATCTAGACAATATGATATACTCTATTTAATAAACGTTTTTTATAACAATATATTATATTTTAGCACAGTGTTTTTTTAAATTCTTTTTGTAACAGTGTTCGTGTATTTTTGTCTAGAAAACTAAAAATAAAATTTGATGTATAGTCGTTGTTTTAGTAAAAATATAACTTGGAGTCCTTTTATTTGTGCCAGTGCCAAATTTCATTTAAATCGGACGATTTTTTGAATTGATTCATTGATGATGGGGTTTCATAGTGCACAAAACGTTGTAAAAATATCATGAAAAGATGGAGCTATTCGAGCCCCATCTACATTCCGAATTTCAACCCCCTAGCTCACTTAGGGTCCGAGTTACGACGCTCCGTTTTAATATCCGATCGTTACCACTTTTCCTCTCGCGTCTCGTGTGTCACGTCCTTCAATTTTTACTATCTTCTCAGCAGTGATTTTATAACGAGTTATAACTCATTATACAGTCTCAGGGCTTTAACAAATACCAGTATCTGGACGGCTCCACAGAGGCCAGCTCTCCATCAGCCGTACCAAAGTTCATGGCACGAACGGTCGTCGTCTCGGCGCACTCAGTGATAAGGTGTTCTGGTGTTTCCCCATTTTCCCCACAGAATCTGCATTCGCCGTTGTTTCTCAGCTTCAACCTACTGAGGTGTTTGATGAGGAGACAGAGTGTTCTGTTAGAAACCCCGTGACAATCCGAAGATTGTTTTTACTTAAATCAAGGAAAACCTTTGATTTTTCTCGGTCGTAAGTTCCGAGGAACTTTTTCGAGTGTCTTAGACCGTTGGAGTTGGAGGACACCCGTTTCAGGTTACGGATGGAGTCTTCCAGATACTTCAGTTCCGCTTTCAGTTGGTTCCCGCATGGAAAACAGAACGGTTCTATCTGGTCCAGTTAGCGGAGTGTTCGCTCCTTTTCTAGCTAGATCATTTGCTTTTTCATTGCCTTCTAACCCTTCGTGAGCAGGCACCCAGAGTAGGAGGACTTTCTTTTTTTTGCTTAATTTGTTGAGCTTCTCTAGGCATTCTTTGACCAACCGAATTGATGATTACTGAGTTGATCGCGTTTAGTGCTGCTTGACTATTGGATAAGATGGTTATTTCCCGTTCGATAGTTCCAGTTTTTGATAGTTCTGCCTGAAGCTTGCTGGGGTAGGTGCTCATTGGTGCGGAGTATTTAGTTTTCGGCCTAAATACTCCTATCCCTGGCCCTGCTTTAGTTTTGGAAGCATCAGTATACCACGTTATGGTATGGTCTATTACATGCTGAGCAAACGTTTCTTCTTTCCAATCCTTTTTATTACTCAATACTACAGTGAGGTGTTTCCCAAAGTTGTAAATTCTTGGTATGTCATCCACTGGGAGTTGGAGAAGTGATATATTCTTTTTGAGGGTGCTCCAAGCCCCTTACCTGAAAATTCTCCCAGTATCCCCGCTTTCCGTCTATGACCATTCTAATCATTGTCGTATTGACAGAACTACCGACGAAAATGTGCAGTGGAGTTAGGTCTAAAATGACCTTCACTGCTGCTGTTGGACATGTTCTCATGGCACCTGTGATGCAGATACATGCCAGTCTCTGTACTTTGCAGATGTTCTGCCTTGCTGTACGTTGCTCTAGTTTTGTGTTCGAATAAGCAACTGCTCCATAAAGCCTTTGTGGCTTTGCTGATAATGTTCTTAATATGCCTGTTCCAGAGAAGTTTACTGTCCAGAGTTATTCCCATATATTTCACTTCCTGTGATGGCAGTATTTCCTTTCCATCTAGATGGATTCTTTAAAGATTTTCAAACTTCGTTTTCTGGTGAATGAAATTTTATCTGAGTTGATGCTCAGCCCGACAGTCCTGCACCATCTCTCAGCTGGTGTGGATAATATCACACAAGGTACCTTCATGTTTCCACCGTGCAATCATGACTGTCATCTGCATACCCTATGCAGTGTATTCCCGCTAGAGTTAATTCTTCTAGTAGTTCATCCACTACCAAGCTCCACAGTAGGGGGGAGGTCACTTCACCTTGTAGAGTTCCTTGCGTTGTTTTAACAACTACAGTTTTGGTACCTATCTCAGCCTCTGCTGTTCGTATTAAGAGCATTTCCCAAAACCAGCGAATTATCGTACTGTTCACCCCTCCTGTTTCCAGAGATCGCTTGACCACCTTGTGAGGTATATTGTCAAACGTCCCTGCAATGTCCAAGAAGGCACCAAGCGCTGTTTTTTTGCTATCCAGCCTGTATTAGCTCGGTTAACTGGTACATAGCAGTTTCTGTGGAACTGCCCGCTCTATATACATGCTGACTATCGTGCAGTGGTTTAACCTTTAGATGATTTACTCTAATATGGTTGTCGACTACTTTCTCCATCGTTTTTAATATGAACGATGTGAGAGAATGATATATGCATATAGACATAAATATGCCTAAATGATTTAGGGTTAGCCCAGTCGGTTTTGCCTATTTTGGGTATGAAGATTACTTTCGCTCTTCTCCAGATGGTTGGTATATATCGCATCGCTAAGCTGCTTCTTGTAATGTTTAATAAATGGTGTGTAACTATCTTCTTACTCTTTTTTAGAAGGGCAGGAAAAATCCCATCTAACTCCTACATCGCTGTTTTATAAGGCTGAAAGGTGTCAATAGCCTATTTCAGTTTTTCTTCTGTTATTACTAGCTTGGCCATCTTCCAGTCTTCCCTGCGAGGATTGTGGGGTTCCTATGGTGTAGCTTCCGTCGGGATTCTTAGTGCCATGTTGGGGATGGCTTCAATATAGACGATGGCTTGTTGGGAATCTTCAATATAGACGAAAGAATATTGTGGTTCCTGTTAACTAAAATCAAAGCAATCAAAACACGATTGTCGAGACAGTTGCCTAACTTAAGAGTATGCGAATGTCATATGCAAATGCCAGCACCAAGTGCACTGCTGTCAGACAAAGATTGACAGACACAACTGTCACTCTGTACCGTTGGACATACTTATTTAGGGTCTTTAGGTTATTAAGCTTTCTTTACTTTGATTTGTCCATATCTTATATGTAAGATCTGAATTTATAGATTGCTCAGTGACCCATCATTAATACAGTTTATAGTTGTTGCAGGTAATGAATAAAAAAACAATTTTATAAGAAAAAAATATTTAATATTTTTTCAAATTCGTTGTATTTACATCTTAAACGTACTAATGGACAATATATTTACACTCTGTGTTTACATCACCTGTGTAACTTACATAATTTATTATAAATAATTTAGATACAATTGAATTAACTAGTTTTTAGCGTAAAGTTGCGCTTTCCTCTTCCGACTAGCCAGCATGTCGTAGAAGGGGTTGTGACTTATGCTTTGCGTCAGTCGGTGGATCCATTCTCGCCTTTCTTCGTCACTGCTCGCCGACATCCGGTAAACCGTGTGTTTCCCCTCGACAACTTTGCCCTCTGAATCAGTCTTACACGCCTGAAACATGAAAAAAGAAAAAAAGTAGAGACGGGTTGTTATTTATACCATCCTGGACACTTCATCAGGGTGGTCTGTATTTTAATGCGTGCGACAGAGAGCCCAAATAAAAAGCACCATACAGTGTTGCCGGTTTTTACGATTGTAGCAATGAAAGAATACAAGGACTAGTAACGCCCATATACGGGCTGCAGCAGAATTTGTGACCTTAGACGCCATTTTTTTGGACATAACGAATGAGTCATCAGCTGGCCATCAGCAACAATTTTATCGATTTTTAATAGTTGGTTGTTTTAGTGAACTCTGTATAAACTGTATTATAACGGTAAATTGTTCAGCTTTCAAGTGTAAAAGGCGCAATGATAAGAAAGAGCCAGGAGTTACGTTTTATAGGGAAATAAACAGTCCACTACACCTTTTTAGCGTTTTTTTTATTGAATTCGATCATTATTTTTCTGATATTATATGTACTTGATATGTGCTATACGTCGATACTAGTTTTGTACCTTTTGTTACCATTTTAATACGTTTTTTTTCGTAATTAATTAGTATGATACCACCAGATTTGAAACATGAAAAAAGAAAAAAAGAGGCGTAGTGAAAATATTTTTCAAAAATATAAATATCGCTTCAAGCGGCTATGTTAAGAAAAACATGTGCCACGGTACTGTTTGGAAGAATGGTCACAGTTTGGTCTCGAGTGCTATTTGTATTCTTTAGTCATTGGTTTGTAGGAAAATGTGTGTAGAAAAAAAGTATTTTAAAAACTTTCATGTATACTACTGAAATGAAGATAATATATTTAAACTAAATAAAATCTATTACAGCTGTAGTAAAATGAGTAACTAATGGTGAAAAATAAGTTCCAACTCTAGATGCAACATATTGCGTAAACGCCGACTTGTGCAGTTTGAAAGTTTGATGCAAAATCAGGCAATACCGCATAGAAGAAATTTATCAATCCAACTTCTATCTATTTTTGATATATTTGATTTTCCATTAAGCTGCCGACTTCACTGTCTTAAACACGCTCTACACTATTCGGAGAATTCTACGAAATAGGTTAAGGTCGCGTTTCGTCGCCTAATTTTGGTGCATTTCGGTTTATTTCCAGTTGTCTTGACCCACTTCGGTTTGTCTCGACCTCCTTTCGATTCTTAAAAGCGACTGAAAACTACTCGAGAAATTGCGCAGAAGGGCGTGGAAGGATTTTTTTTGCGTTTCCTGTTGTCTTGTTCAATTTCGTTTCGTTTCGAACTGTTTCCAAAAGGTAGTGGTATGTGGACCCGAGGCAAAGCACTTTTTTTCATAAATCTCAGTGGAATAAGTAAACCTAGACGTTTCTTAAATATCCGTTGTTACGATGATATTTCGTTAATTACATCCCGTTTTATGTTGATATATAGGTTGTTAATTTGTTTATTACTCGCGGCAAGAGCTTTATGGTTAAAATATGGCAACCTCGGCCATATTCGCGAGCGCTCGTCGAGAGACGACGCGACATAGCGCGACGGGACGAGTCGGCAGCTAGCTTAGTACTCATTTGGAATGTAGGCAGTCTTGCCATTCTGTTCCCCAATAAGTAACCGTCCAGTTAACAATCTGTATATTCCACAAGATTAATATTTTCACTTAGTCTGCAGGAATATAATTACGATATTTTTATTATTGAATTTTATTATAATGAATTAGTAAGTATATAAAATTGTATACGTTATGTTTGTTTACGCGGCCTTAATTGATTAATATAACAGTAGTATTTCTTGACAAGTAACACTGGCAATATCATCATTATATCGACCTGATTGGGAAAATTATTGATTGACCCGATGTCAATAAAAGTATGATCCACGGACATTTTTAAAAAGCAATGTTCTCTTATTGTTTTAAAACTGTAAAAGATACTTTTATATACAGGGTGTCTCAGAAATAAGTGCAAATATTTTAACTGGTGGTATAGTTCAACCTCAGAAACACGCCTATGTGGTTTTTTCACAAAAATTTTTTTTTTGAAAATTCCAAATTTTCTTAGTTTTTAGTTAAAAAACATAATTTCTTGACAATATGGCAACATCGTTATTAGATTAAATTTACAAGAAAGAAAATCCAGAAAAGATCCAGTGGTTCTCAAAATTTTAGCAAAAAATATTTTTTTTGGAAATTTTCAAAGTAAAATAACTCCGTTATTTTGGACTTATTTGAAAAACAATAAAGAGAAAATATGTTTCTTTTATCGAGAACTACCACCCCTTAAAATATCTGCACTTATTTCTGGGACACCCTGTATAATATAATAACATGGTTCGATATAAATCCATTCCAAAAAATGAGATATAATTAGACGACTTTCTAGCCTAGAATATTCAAAGAAACCAGTCTTATTCAAGTATTTCAATTTGCTCGGATAATGTCGTTAAATCGGTATGGGCAACAGACTGTCCATTTTCCGCGATCAAATGCCGCCTTCGCTAAAACAAGCCTTAACTCACCTTAATAAAGTCCGCTCCGCCGCTGGCGTACAGCTCGAAGCAGAACTGTTTCTGTCTGTCCTGGCACTCCCGGATTGATATGTTCTCCAGCGGTATAATACCTCTGGGCTCCTTATCCGTCGTGTACTCGAAGTAGTACAGGCAGTTGTCATTGAGGATGAACCACCGTCGCTTCCAGCTCTTGTAGCGACCGCCCTGCTTCCAAAGCCAGCCCTCCTTGTCCGGGTTGAAGAAGGTGTGCATCAGATCGTTGCCGTCGTCTTCGGGGATTTTGAACGGCTCGGCCTTGATGCTCTCATATAAACTCTGTAAGAATGGAACGTCTATTAACCATATATATGTATAAAAGGTAGATTAAGAGTGTGTTCCGTTAATATAACAACAGATAAACTAATTGTAAAACATTTTCCGATTCAAAATTCATCACAGAACTTCAATACGCTGATGACTGCTCTCTAGTTGCAAATACGTTACAAAAATTACAAGAAATGTTGAACACATATACCTGGGCATACGAGGCTTTGGGCCTTAAGCTAAACATCGGCAAAACCAAAATCATGTGCACACCCCCGGAAGATCACAACAATGCTATAAAAATCGGAGAACTATTGGAATATGTGGCGGAATTCAATTACCTCGGCAGTTTGATTTCGGAAAGGGCCAATATTGACTCTGAAATTCAGTACAGGATTAGCAGCGCATCAAGAGCATTCATGACTTGAGTATACAAAAAAGTAGTGATGGGTTGTTATTTAACTATCTGTTATTTTATAACAATTATTTAGAAATAACATAACGCAACCGTTACTACTTCTAAAAAATAACAGATATAAAATAACGACACATAGAGATCGGCCGCTCGTGAAACGAAAAGCGAAGTCGGCGCTCAGCACCGCCACGAAATTCTATGCTGCTCGAAGCAATTCCAAAAAACAACTAGTATGGATGGAAAACATGTTATTTCGTCAACCATCGATACAGGCGGCGAGACAACGGACAACGGAGTGGGGAATGCGCTACGGTGAATGTAGCTGCTTCGGTCGATGCCGTCGACGGTGGTATTGGGCTTCCCACAAGAGCTTAAAAATAATAGGATATAAAAAGAAGCAGGTTTTTGAAACAGTTGCGGGCATAACGCCTGGCGGTCGAGATAACAGGAGTGGGAAAGGAACGCTGCTGCATCGGTCGATTGTCGATGGAGCCTCGCAACGGGTTGGAGAAGCAGTCATTTTAGATACGTTGTTTTTCAACCTGTTACGAGCATAACAGGGTGGCGGTCGAGATAATCGGAGTGGGAAAGGAACGCTGCTGCATCGGTCGATTGTCGATGGAAGTTCGAAACAGGTTGGAGAATAACGCATCAGTTGTTTTAGATATATTGTTTTTCAACCTGTTACGAGCATAACGGGCGGAGGTCGAGATATTATGGCGCTGTATGTTTCAGTACGTTATTAAGTTTCAATATTTAGGTATTTATTTATTCTGAAAAATTTTCAGAATAATATTTTAGATTTTTTAAAAATGTATACAGGGTGTTTTGAAAAATCTGGCCATTGAAATAATGATTAATCACGATCCTGCTTAAAGCCCTTGACGTAAAAAGCTGATTTTTGGAAAACGGATTGACTTTAGGGTGTAGAGGTTCGATAAGAAGGGATTTTTCGAAACTGGAATTCTAAGGGGGTGAAACCACCCTCAAATATTCAAATATTTTTTATTTAAAAACCGGTGAGTTTTTTGGAAAAACTCTTAAACACGTATATTTTATTTCGTTGTGTTACATACTTTAAGATTTTTTAAAAATATATACAGGGTGTTTCATAAAATATGACCATTGAGTAATCACGATTCTGCTTAAACTGCTTGACGTTTAAAGCTGATTTTTGGCAAACGGATTTACTGTGGGGCTGAGATTCGATAAGGAGGGGTTTCTCGAATCTCAAATTCCAAGAGGGTGAAAACGCGCCTCAAATATTACAATAATTGTTATTTAAAAAACGGTTAGACTTTCGGGAAAACACTTTCTTGGACACGCATAATTTATTTTGTTTTTTTACATATTTTGAAATTTTTTAAAAAATCATACAGGGTGTTCCAAAAAGCTGAGTAATTGATTAACTACGATACTGCTTAAACTGCTCGACGTTTAAAGCTTATTTTTGGCAAATGTGAGAAAATTTTATCCAGTTTGTATGTTAATAGAAATTCTTGCTTTGCTTTATCATCACCATTACAAATTATTAATTCAACGCGAACGAAGACGCAGGTACACGCTAGTTTAAGTGTAAAATTAATTCGAACTCTAGTGTGTAGTTGGTTTACTTATGAAGAATATACTACACATTTTTTTATATTGCTATTTTTTGACCGCAAATGGTAAAACTATAACTAAGAGCTTCTCGCCCGTCGAGAGAGATGGACCCTGTACACTGCTACGCAATTCAGGATCTACGCGGATCGAGGGGCATGGAATGTATAGGTATAGACGAGTGGCGGAATTTTGGCTTTTTTTATATCGCAATTTGTAAACAGCGCTTATTTGTAAACAACCACCGTTTTTAGAGAGGTATTTTAGATAACAATCGATATTTAGAAATGTTTTGACACCCTGGAAATACTACCACCGAGCACGTCATTGTTGCAACTTGCAACTGCGTTAATACGCCTGGCGGTGACCGCCTCATACTCTTTCAGATATTTAGCAGTAAAATAAAGAAACCTGTTATTTTAAGCTGTTTTTTATAAATAACTATAACAGTTTCAACTGTTATCTAAAAATAACAGTTTTGCCCATCACTATCAGCGAGTAATGGTAGTATGTATGTAGTATCAGTGGCGTAGCAAGGCGGGGGCGGTGGGGGCGGGTCGCCCCGGGCGGCGGCCTTCCAAGTACCTACGGGGCGACAAAAAATTGTTATAAAGGCGGCGGACTGATTCTGTAGGGGCGGCAAACCTCTCTCTTAGAGGCTCTTCGCCCTGGGCGCACCTAACCCACGCTACGCCATTGTGTAGTATGTATGTAAAACATTTTCCGATGCGCGTCTTCAATCACATCAAAATTGACACTAAAGCCTATAAACCTGACTAAATGAAAATTTGGCAAAAATGTTTAAATTTGTGGTATAATTTAAGATACAGAGCAGCTCTTCATTTTACTTTATAGGGTAAATGATTGTAACAGCTATTTTATTTAGATTAGAGCTGCAAAAATTAGTTTAAACCGAATTTTATTAGCGCCATGTTGGTCACATTGCGCCGTGTTCAGCAACGTTATCGTTATTATTTGACAACAATCATAATACCAGTCATTATTTTGTATAATATCGTGCTGTTGTTGAATCTTTGTGAGTAATTTAAAAAAAAGTAAATCTTAATTTTACTTTTTTTTTTTTTTAGTTGCGGCATTTATTTATTTATTTCCTGACACTGTCCTTCGTTTTAACATTTTAGTTTTGTATAACGAGTTCGACTGTAGTCGAACATTATTCTTTTTAGAACCTCTTTTAGTGCGAAGTGTACAAGATAGCTTAATAGCCGTAAAAAACTCATCGCAACTTTATTAGACTATTTTGAACCGGAAAGCAGTAGTAATGGCCCTTTATGTCCCTTAAGTGTTGTTGAGAAGGTGAGTTTTGTCGATGCAAATAATAACTGTTTATACTTACAGCTAGGAGTTCCCTCGGGAGATCTTGCCCCTGGTTTATCCCCCTGTTCATGTTCACGAACTGTTCGATGGTGGGTTTCTCTTTCACGCTGGGATTGTGCAGACTAGTGTTCAACATAATGATGGCGAACGAAAGCACGTAGCAGGTATCGGAGTTTTCAAAAACGTTGTTCTCGCCTTGACAGTCGCAGTATCGTTTCGCGAAACATTCCATCATCCTGTCGATCTTCTGAGCTTCGCCGGGCAGTCGAAAACTCCATAAAAATTGTCTGCAACATAAAAAATAACAGATATTTACAACAGTCCGGCATATTAACTTTTACAGTATGAGTGAGATATAGTGGCGATGGCGTGGCTAGATAGAAGACTAGCCTTTATTGGTCTCAACCAAAGACATCTAATTAAAGGGAGACAAAACAATTTACATTTATCGCGATCACGAACCGTGTTCGAGTTCCAAATGTTATTATTGTTATTAATGTTTTTTGGGTACCTATAAAAACGTTAAACTAAATATTTGTATAGGTATATAACTTTAATTAATATACGTAGATTGTGCCTCAGGATTATACCCTTGAAACTATTTTTAGTTTTCTAATTAAATTATATTAAGGAAATTACAATGATAACTAGCGGCATCGCTGTGGATTCATCTTTACTACGAAATTGTCGAAATCTGTAGGAATTACGCTGACATTTGTCGTTTTCATTTGTTTTCATTCAGCTTATATTTGACAGCGCGCGGTTGTGAATTTTCTGCGGTAGTTGAAAGTTTTTGTAGCTTTTGAACAACTTTCTAATAATTATTAGTGTTTATTGCAAAGAAAACTATTTAAAGTACTTTTTAACTATCTACCTGTTAACTGTTCGCCAGTGCATAGTTTGTAAAAAGGTGGACTATTCCATGATACAAAGAATACAAGGTATGATATTGCGCAGGTTGGTCACTACGTCACAGGTGATAAACGGCACCATTGGTCGGCAA
Organism: Sitophilus oryzae; assembly: GCF_002938485.1. Classification (NCBI taxonomy): domain Eukaryota; kingdom Metazoa; phylum Arthropoda; class Insecta; order Coleoptera; family Curculionidae; genus Sitophilus; species Sitophilus oryzae. The sequence goes on along the minus strand of NW_022146915.1, from coordinate 433,656 downwards.
GCTCTGCGCGCCAATTTCAAATTGTCAAACAGAATGTGTCATCTGTGAAATTTGATTATGTCAAAATGTGAAAATAATTTTTCAAATGTCAAGCTCGATGATTTGACATAACTTTTGGGGTTATGTCCTAATTCTTCCCTATTTTAGGTCGTTTTTTATTAGTGGCAATTGAACAATATGGATATTTTTTTGTATGGCGTATGACGTCACAGGTGGTATGCGCAAACTTAACAAAATTGGAGCCGCTATCGATCATACCTTGTTTTCTTTGTACCATGGGACTATTCTAACTCGGAATTGATATTTCGACAGTAAGTGTCATTACGTTTTTTTACCTTTAGCCATGCTTACAGTAGCGTATTTAGATACTTTTAGTTATAAGTAGATTATTACAAAAATACGTATATTTTCTTATTTGTTGGCGCTTTCGATTGTGAAATAAAATTAGAGTTACCATCAGTTAGACCTCAGGCAAAACTAGTTATAATGAAAAATTGGTCTGGGACAATCCCAATCAATTTTTGATAAAATTCATCAATTTTTGATAAAAAAACATCACGCCACCGATAGAGCCAAATGACAGAAAGATAGACGAAACTCAACAGTGTTGTCATATTTATGTACGCATCTCTTTTTAACTCTCATAAAAGTGTCAAACCATGTATGATTCTGAAAAATTGAGTTTTATGAATGGAGTGTTCTGTCTACCCATTTAGATGTCTTTGGTCTCAACCTTGGAGCACCAAGTTGGCGGCTCAAGTTGGCGAGTCATCGAGGAAGGAGGGCCACGGTCCGGTCCACAATAAGCATTGACCTCAAATTCAAGAAGGGAATAGAGAAGAGAGAGATATATCTGTTATAGAACCGGGACAACACCGGTATCAGTTCTAAGGAGAGACCAAGTTAAAGAGGTGGAGAAAATGGAGATAGATTATCCAGCCTCCAGCTCAATGGTACCTCAGCCGAAGACAAGCTTCTCGACTGTGAAGGGCACGGAGAGCTAAACCCTAGCCGTGGAAGGGTGTATACTGCACACCCTCGTAGGAGGTAGATATCCACTCCTAGGAGGATGAACAGTTGTTCCAGTGTGAAACCAAACCTACAACAGGAAGATCGCCATGTATGATGAGTTATAGATTTTATTATGAGTTGTAACTTAAGAAAGGGGGACACAATAAATCCTTAAGGTCGCGACGATTAATCCCCCTTCCACTCATCTACATTCTATATGCCTCTAATTAAGTGTCTATTACGCTGTACTGTTTGGGTCGCTCTCAGGGGTCGGATAAAGCGGGTCTGTGTTGTATAAATATTATATTTCAGAAATCTGCCTACGGCTTGCCCGATCCTGTCGTGTTAAGCCACACCCAGAATTCCAAACATACGTGCTTTGATTAAGGCTTGATTAAGATTTGCAGAGCTTCAGCATTTGCCATAAAATAGCGAGCAATTTGTTACAAAACCATATAAATTATATATCACTGTAATCACAAAACTTCAATCTACTTCCGTACAGTAACGGAATTTTAAATTATGTCTTTATTTTCGAGAAAATTTAGTCCAAACATAAGGAATATTTTGTTGATGTTTAACCATCAAAATCTTAAAAATAAAAAAGTTGTCTAAAAATGTGCTACAATATGGATATAGTATTAATCCTTTATCTTTAATTTCCTACTTCATTTGTGTAAAAATACCTAACAAGTTTTACATAAAACGTTAAATGCCGAACGCTTATTTTGCTACTATGTCGGACCAGTGAAATGGACTCATAAGAGGGAAAAATAATAGTTCTTACCTTAAAGCTTGGACTAGAATTAAATCTTTGAAATCGTGGAGATCCACGAACGACTGCAGAACTTTTTCGTTGAAGTCGTTTTTCTCGCCCAGGTAATCCCCGATGGCTGTTTTGTTGAGGCCTTCGCCTTTGTGAAGGAACTGCGCCACACTTTCTGGGGTGTTCTAAAATGATAAAAAAAGTTAGTTATTCTGATATACCAAACTTTGATCGTGTCATCCCGCCTTTTTAGGACCACCATCGTAGAAAATTAAAAAAAGTAGCTTTTAACCTGTAGAATAATCTCATTAATTATTTTAAAATTCTTTATTTTCCTTTTTTGTATACCTGCAATTTCTCGAAAACTACACGTAGCATTAAAAAAGCAAGTATACTGGTAGAATTGGGGCATCTAATATACTTAAAATCAGTTCTAGTTTTGGCGGCACAGTCATTGTAGACCTGTGTTATTTTTTCATTACGATTGTTGATACAAAAATTGATATTTCTATTACTAAACAACCTTTCTCTCTCTGACATTTTCGATATTTTGTCGTATGACATGTCAAAATTTAATTTTTTGCTACAGGACTATTTTTATAACTATACTCTGTTTTTTTTCTCAGGTAAGATTTCGACAGACGATGACAGAAGAAAAGCAGATGACGTCCCATACCAATCTATTTATTTTACTAAAAAAAGTTTCTAATAATTTTTAAGTTATCTATGGATGGGTTTAAATATAAATCCGTCATGCGTCGTGTCTTGTTGTTTTTAACCAGTTTTATTGGTTTATTTAAAAAATGACAGATCGTATTTCAATTTTATTGGTTTGACGGAACGATGAACGACAAACGGACGCCGATGCGTATGAACTCGCCTTTAGATTTTTTTCATTTTTGACGCTTGTCAAAGTCTTGCCAAATTATAGGTTAGAATGTTGTGTCAACTTTTGTTAAATACCCTGCGTTTTGAAAGATGATGCATGTTGATTCGTATTATTACGTGTGTTTTGTGTCTTTTGAAGTCAAGTGTAGGAAAAATCGAGTGAAAATTAACTGTAGACCCGGAGCACAGTTTATGGTTTATACTCGCTGCCCAGGCAGAAAGTTTTATACACCAATGAAGTTGCCATCGATAAAGTTTGTATACCATTTCGTCGTAGATAAGTGCATCTCGTATATGGTAGAAGGATCAAACTAAACACATACTAAAAACTGGAGTAGCTGTAAAATATCGACATCACACGATAGGTAAATAATGGATTTTAGTACTGCAGAAAAATAATGTCAAAAGGTACTGGTTTAAAAAAATTAAGATTAAAGTTACTTAATCAACCTTTAAGGTATAAAATTTGGTAGGTGTTATTATTAATAAAATAGTTTGTTTTATTTACCCATGTTGTTTTATTTATTCCTGTGGAATATTACAAATTTGTATTTGTACATAAGTTATATTGATAAATATAATCATAAATGCGGGTAGTTTCATAAAGAACTTCTACTTTGAAATTAAAATGACAGACACATCTATCACTGTCAAGGATCTTCTCGTTGGACAGACTATAGCTCATCCGCGTAACTACGTTTGCCTCACCATAAACTGAAGTGAGAGCCTTTCCCTGTCTACAGATGACTGATTGATCGAGTGACCTCTACATTCTTGTTTACATTATGTAGCGCAATTCAATTACCTCGGCAATTTGATTTCGGAAAAGGCCAATATCGACTCTGAAATTCAGCACAGGATTAGCTGCGCCTCTAGAGCATTCTGGAAATTAAAAGACAGAGTTTTCTACAATCATGACTTGAGGAATCAATAATAATCCCCACCATGTTATATGGAAGCGAAACCTGAGTGCCATACCGCCGGCTAATGTGAATGCATTGAACAAGTTGCCTTAGACAACTGTTAAGAATCAAATGGTACCACCATGTCTCAAATGTATCGGTCCCTGAAAAAGTTAGCTGCGAGAACGCTGAAGCCATGATTACTAAATCCCGCTTAAGATGGGTTGGTCACGTATGCAGGATGCAAGAAAACCGTCTACCGAAATCTCTTCTTTACGGTGAGCTTGTAGACGGTAAGAGCAAATCGGATGAACAAATCAAAAGGTACAAGGATATTTTCCATGAAAACTTCAAGGGGACAAGCCTGCAGAATCAGTGGGAGGACGCAGCGCAAAATAGAACGCAATGGAGAAGAATTATAAACTCAGTTAACAACGACAAACAAAAAGCAAAGAGGCAACAAAGTAATCAGATTTTTGAATGTCCGGAGTGCGGAAGAGAGATAACATCACGTGTCGGGCTTTCAACAGCAGAAAAGCTCATGAAAGAAAACTCCCTGCGTAACCATCTTTTGATGCGTGTCAAATACTCGTCAGCGAGTAATGGCAGTAAGTAAGTACGTTACTAATTTACAGTGGACATCTATTATTACCAATAAACTATAAGTGTACGTGATATGAGCTGTCAATTGCGTAAGATGGCGGAGTTCCAAACTTAATTTTCTAAAAATTAATTTTCTGTAAAAAAATTTTCGATATTTTTTAGATTAAAAAAATCCCATGTCATGAATCTTTATCTGCGGTATTTGGTCATGTATAATAACACATGTTTATCTCTCCTAACCAACCGGAAATTGATATCAAATCACATTTTGCCTCTGCTTTTACTGAATTTCGATCTCGTTTCATTTACATTGTTTAGAATTAATTAGAATAATTTAAATGCTCATATCAACAAATTGATAGCATAATATAATATATGTAAATAATGAATTAATTTTACAGTATATTAAACATGCAATATATTAGGATTTATAGGAAACTAAATTTTAGTATGTTTTTGTTATAATTTTCGTCTAATTATAAACACCGATTAAGCACAGTCAGAAAGACTGTCAAAGCTATAGCTTATAGTCTTGTAGTACCTATAGGCTTGGTGCATTTTCCGCCGGTGCTGCCACCATCGAAGAATATCGTAAACAACTAGTATATCCAAATACACGAGTTTAAAAAGCGAGTATACGAAAAATTTAATAAAAAATTATTCTAGAAGTGTTAAGAAGTATAATTTGTGAAAATTCAAAAAATAAAAACAAAAAATTAAATATTTTGATATTTTCAGAAGGTCTAACTTGTATTATAATTTATTATTTCAGCTAAAAAAAAATTTTAGATGAGTTCAACTAGGGTAGCGAGCATAGTTTTAATCACCGGTTTCGCTAGTGGGGTCATAATCGGGGCTATTCCGGCTATAATGAAATTTTTTAAAGGTACATAATTATAATTTTAGACGATGCTTGCGATGACTGATAACTTGAGAAGACGCTGCATTCATCTGAAGGTGGTCCAGATGAATGCAGCGTTGTCAAGAGCGAAAAATACTCCAAAATTTAAGGATTTTCGTAATATTTATATAAAAAAATGTATAATCAAATAATATTTATTTTTGATTCATTGACAGATAAGAAAATTATTTACCTGCAATAATCCTTTTTCTATCAGGTACTCGATTCCTTTTTTAGGGTCCATATTGAACTTTTTCCGTCCTATCGACATCATTTTACTTTTGTTGCTGTTCTTCCCGTCCTCTCCAGAATCCAGGGATTCCATCTCGGATACGACCTCGCACAGATCATCTTTAAGTTGCTAGAAAGAGAAGAAAACATAATTACATAAAAAAATACACATTAAAATATACAAAATAGCATAGCAATAGAGTATAGCTTTAAATACAGATATTAAGAAAGGGGTATAATCCTATCCATTTATTCACGCATTAAAGACGGACAGTTCTGTTTGACGTTTCAATTGACAGATTTGAATTTGAATTGAAATTATGCGATTTTTTTTGCTTTTTTGACCTTATTTTGTTATTATATGTTATTTATTATTTATTCTATAACTGATTTCGTTTAGAGGTAGTAAATCTAGAACTGAAATTAACAGTGACATTTATTAAGAGTATTTACGTTCAATGTAATCAACCTAATTCATAAAATAAAGCGCTCTATACATGATTCATGAGTATAAAAATCTTTATTGGCTTAATTTCTTGCATAATTCAAAGAGAAGATTTTTATTATAGGAGCTATATTCTAAACTATTTCTTGATAATGATCCTGTTAATTGTAACATCGACATAAAGTTAACACCCACGTCGTTAGTTTAGATCGAAATACATAAAACAAACTTTAATATATACAGGGGGTCGATGTTTAAACGAAACTTCGTATAGACCATCAGAATACCGGGTACGTCTAAAAAGTGGCTTACCTCTATAACTTTTTTATTTTTTTCAGATAAAACGAGATTTGGTATGTTAGTATATGACATAAATTAGGATTGATTGACACATTCAATAGTTTTCGGTGACTTTCACCGGAAATGACTATAACTTTTGAATTTTAAATGACACCCTCAGTATTTTTTTTACTTTATTCGATAGAATGACATACCATATGGTATGTCAACTTTTGACATTTTCGCATATGGCTTATTTGAAACCTGGGGTTCATAACGACAATTTGACTCGAAATACCAAGTGTGTGGTATCAAATTATTCGTAAAAAAATGCTCTTTTCAAATATGCTAATGAGTCACCCTCGTTCTATTTGAAAGAATTGAGATATGATTAAAAATACGATTTGGGCATTTTTTAACCGGCCAGGGTAAGACACTAAAAACATTAGATGGTCAAATCTATTTTTCCAAGGCTCCTTGATTAAAAATTAGTGTTTTTAACACAGCCATGGCATTCTAGATTGAAATTTAAAATACAATTTGTTTTTGAGCGAATATGTCAAAAGTGTGTGTGTTGCCATATGATACGTCATTCAATTCAGACTGTCATTTTCTATCGAATAAAGTAAAAAAATATCTAGGGTGCCATTTAAAAATCAAAAGTTGTAGTTATTTCCGGTGAAACAGGGAGTGACCGAAAACAATTTAATACGTCAATCAATCCTAATTTATGTCATAATAATCTCATTTTTTTATCTGAAAAAATAAAAAAGTTATAGGGGTGAGCCGCTTTTGAGACGCACGGCGCGCCCGGTATAGGTAGTGTTTCGTCCTCTTCAGTAGGGCCAACTTGTTGAGGGTCTTTTCGGGTGTGGAATTAATGTACACACTGTTGTTTTTAGTATAACTTAACTTTAATTATGATGAACTAATTACGATAGTTGCCCTGAGGGAAACTGTAAAAAAATGTGTTGAAGAGTAAAAAGAGAGTTCTGAGCAAAAGAGGCTTGAAGAGCAAAAGAGTGTGAAGTGTGTAGTAACTGAAAGAACAAAAGAGAGTAAGGGCCCTGTCTTGCTATAGTATTTAAGCTACGAAAATGCCAGAGGCGTACAGTACAATTATTTATATATCCTTAAACCTAATATTCAGAGCAGTGGATGACACTGCCCTAAACTTACATTGTTTAGATAGACAGACGTCTACGACAGCTATTATCTGACAAACGAATCTAAAACAGCGGAAGGAATTCGGACAAAAAAAGTCGATGTTATCACGTTTAATTATAGAAAAGCAAAGTTGCTCGATATTACCTATAAATTGAATATATTTTAGTTCATTTCAGCATACATAATTATATATATGCTAATATGTTGACGTAGTTCTTATTGTAATAATGTATATTTATCTAATTAACTGATTTCGTTCATTCTGCCTATTATAAAAGGTAAAGTATTTCCTTAAGATAACGTCCGCTTAGGGTAAGCTGGCAACGCTGACAAAATTCATCATGGCATCCCGGATTCAACCAGTCTGATTGGTCGAGATTCTCGCACGTCTTGTTGCCATTACCCCCAACTTTATGCCCCTCTCTAGGAATAGTAGAAACAGTCACTACTATTGAAAAATCCAGTGGCGTTGTTATTGTATTGTGTTTTATATCTTTAACTTGATTTGTGTTTATTGTAATTAGTACACGCGTTTTAACAAATATTACTATATTTGGCAAATGACTAAACAAAATGTAGGTACATTTAAAGTAAAATAATATTATAAACTTTACTGGAAAATATTATACAAATTCCTGATATATTTTTATGAAACACCGCACGCTCGTGGATATTTTATGAATGAAATCGGTCATGATTTTAGAAAATTGCGATCCCCTTGCCGTTGCCCCGTTGTTTCAGATCCGTTTGTCAGACTGTATATAAATTTATGATCAAAATTCCCAATGGTCAATTTGAATTATATTGTAGGGCCGTTTATGACCTCAAAGGTATGAAGGTTTTTGTGATGGGACATTCCTAAACTAATACTACAAATTAAAATGAGGACGGGATTATAACAGTAGTCATGAACGAGATTGAGATCAAGCCAAGATCAAGACCCAGCATCCAAGACTCTTGCGGTCTTACGTTTTTTTTTCGCATATAATTTTATTTACATCCCATTTTTCATAGATTAACGATAAAATATAAAAAAAATAACGAAATTATTATTTACTTACTCCTTCCCTAAAAAAATAATAAAAACTGGTTTCTTCGAAACTATTCCCATCGAATATGTGATTTGTGGTAGCCGTCAACAATATGCCAAATTCTTATAAAAGCTATTTTGTCGAAACATACAACATACCGAATATTGCCGTATTAGTTAAAGAGTTCATCTAAATAAATTAAAAATCAACAAGTTTGTGTAGATTGTTTACAGCCTTCATTCATAAATAACTATAATTTTATTGTAGTGTTGCTCATTAAAAAGTCAGAAGAAACTGGATCATCCTGTAGATACTTTTCTTTGAAGTTAGATGTATAAACATCGATTGGCAAGAGATTAATTTCTGTTTAAATCTCCAGCGATTGAGAGAACCTAAAGCTAATTTAAATAGTAACGTAAGTTTGCTATATAATCTGATTAAATAAATATTCTATTTACTAAATGAAAAACCGTTAGATCTATTTCATCAAAGATAAGTAAATATCCAAGTACATATATAAATAATGTATAATATATGATATAAAAATTATATTAACATTAATTTTGAAAATTTACACAACGTTTCGATCAGATGTATCCCTAACCGTTGTCAAGTATAAACTAATAACTAAATTTTAAATCTGCTGAGCTTATAATAGCCCAGTCAAATTAGAAAAATCGGTGGAAAAAAATCCCACAGTTTTGAAAATGGTTTTAAATGATTTCTCTAGACTTGGGCTGATATGTGTCAAAAGTCCCCGAAGATAGACAATGAGCTCGAGGAGAGGGGAAGGGTTAAATGTCACTTTTATGACTCTTTTTAGCTTATATCTCAGAAAATATGACGCTTACGAAAAAAATGCCTATATAGAAAATTGAAGCTCAGAAAATTCTCAACAAAATTGGTTCAATGCATTTTTCATAGGTCTAACCTTTTAAGAGTTACAGGGTTGACAAAATTAATACTATTTTTCATATTGTATTTTCGCATTTAAAATCCTATTAAAGTCTAAATTTAACCTTTCATATTAATAATGGTACTATTAAGGGGTCCTTATATTATCTTGCAAGTCTTCATTGCATCGTGATTTTTTGTCTTCCGTTGGAGCGCACTAGGCTCATAAGACTTAACCAATAACTGCAAGTTAAAGATTAATGCATGCCTGCTTTACGGTAAAAAAAGTATACCACACAGCATGTAGCGCAGCTGCAAATATTGTAGAAAGTATCGAAAACCAAGAATCATGGTTTCTGGTCGATGATTGCTCAGTTGCTTCGAGTTGAAGATTTCTATCCCCGCCTGCAGTAGATTTTTCTAATGTTAAAGTAACACGAAGCTTTTGAGGCATTAGCATTTGAAGTCTGGTTCCCTGAGGTTGTATATTGCGATGCTATTCTACATGATTTCTTTCTGTAGATACCCAGTTAACGTAAGTGTAATATTTACGTGTCTGCACTACCCAATCCATTTCGCCAATATAGTATCAGTCTTTCCTCACATAATTTCAAAGAATCTTAGAAGCGCATATGAAAGTGTGATTTCTAAAACTTCTCAACCTACAATATTGAATATAATAATGATATCCACATACATAACATGAGTCCCCATATTTTAAATTATCTATATTATTCCACATTATCCGTTTTAGACAAGTAATTTGTATTCAATAAAAAAAGTGATATTAATTTACTATTTATAATAATGCATGTATCGCTTACTTTTTTAATTTAGTAGGTCCATCAAATTCTTGTTTAATTTTGTACAATATCGTATAATATATTATGAAATTTAAATTACAAGAAATCTACGTTATTAAAAATAAAGTCCATAACAGAAGACGGTTGATATGTCGAACACCTGTAGCAAAATCTCATGTCCTGGTTTGCTATTTATTTTTATTGTTATGAGATATAGTTTAAATGTGTTGATGTTGGTTAAATATATTTTAAATTATTATAAAATTCTGCATCTCTCATAGCAAATATTATTTTCGTTTTAATTGATGCTCACAGCTAGAATTTTTTTGCATTACAGCCGGTGCCTTTCAAAGCCTACTTATTTAAAGCGGGCGAATTTTATATACTCTATATCTCAAAGAGGAATCGAGCAAAATATCAAGTGTGTTATATTTTTGGAAAGGTAATTTTAAATGTTTTTTCAATAAATTAAAAATATACAGGGTGTCCCATATAAAAAATCAATTTTTCTGTTGATAACTCTTAAATTATTAATTTTAAAAAAATTATACTTAAACAGTTAAATTCTAAGTAAAAAGATGCTTTGGAAATGTTTTCATAGAAATACAAAATTTTCCATAGCAAAAAAGTTACAGCGATTTGTTAAAAATGCACATTTTTTGAAAAACACCCCGTGACTCCGAAACGGTAACAGATATTGATGTGCGGTTTTCACCATCATGTTTTTGATGAAAATTGAGCTCCAGCCACCGATATTAGTTTTCGTCTATCTCCTATAGAAAAGGGTGTTTCCATTTAAAAGCGTCGAATTTGACCCACCCTGTACATAATGTCGGTTTTAATTCTTTAATTACACAAAAATATAAAGCAAAATAAACGCACAGAAAACATTATCCTTGTTAACAAATAACTTGCGCAGTCAAGGAGTGATTTATTTGAACGCATCACGTTTAAAATTTATAAAATCACAGTATATATACTAAAAGTTATACTTGTGGTTATACTTAATACTTAAAAAATCTAATATTGTTGTGGACCTGTGCCGTGTGAACTCAGCCTTAGGCCTGGCCACTCGCCTATGACTCATACGCCCAGCGATGCCGACGTTCTAAAGGTGCGTATTCATTATCCGCACGAACGAACGAACGAACGAATGTTCGCTAGTGGTATGGACGGGGACCGTACGATAGAACCGCACGAGAAGACCGGAGGCATTTGTTGGCGAACGCCTTTGATGTACCGACTCGAAACGGATGGTCGAGCGAACGAACGAACGAACGGCCGCATGCGTTCGGTCCCCGTCTAAATATACCGCACTTTCATTCGTTCGTTCGTTCGTTCGGATAATGAATACGCACCTTAAGAACGAATAAGAATTGACTAGACAAATCTGGATTGTCTGTTTCTCTCCTATATAAGCAGACGCCGGGGCATAAGGAAGATAGAGATAAATAACCGATCGACGCGTAGAGTTACAATCGCCGCACTAATTCAAAATAAATTTCTGTTAGATAAATAATTAGATAAATTGTAAATAAGTTATAAATAGTACTTTAAGTCTTTTAATCGTTATTGTTTTTGTTAATTAGTGTTAAATAAATTGTGACTTTCTATCCACACGGAACCGACGAAAAACGTAACAATATCGTACTTCTTCAACACTATTTGAACTAAAAACGTGCAATGAAAAGAAATGTGTTTGTATGGATTTGGAATATGCCATTAATTTGATTTAGTATCCAAATTTATAAAGGGAAACCATAAGCTCGGGAACAAATATGTATAGAATAATTTTTATAGAGAATTTTGTCAGCTTTATTTTTATATATAGAGCGTTTTTCGGTAAATGTCATAGTTTCCGAGATATAAGCAAAAAAGTGAGAAAATTGACATTTAACTCTTCCCCACTCCTCGAGCTCATCGTCTATCTTCGGGGACTTTTGATACATATCAGCCCAAGTCTAGAGGAATCATTTAAAACCATTTTCAAAACTGTGGGAATTTTTTCCACCGATGGTCCTTTTTTTAACTAATTTGACTGGGGTATATTCACCCATGACGGATTTGAGTGTCGTCAAATGTGAGGTTGTCCGCTGAGGATGCCAGCGTTAGTACATTTAATAAGTGGATACAGTTGGGGGTTGTAACTTTTGGTGTTACAACAGCAAAATAAAACACTAATTCACAGATAAGTTATTTCATAATTCATCATTATCAGTCAATAAAATACCTACTACCCCACTAGTACTGACGGTGTAAAACAAATAAGTAAGAATGAATGGCAGGGCAAGTATGAATGAGTTGTCACTTCTATGTAGTTTTATTAGTCTCTGGTAAAAAATAGACTCACACGAGGTTCATAATCCAGACAATTTTTTATGCACACACTTATATGTATGGAATAAGTCAACCAAACACAGATGTGCGAACTTTGAAAACCGTTACTGTCGTTATATGTATACAAGTACATGTGTATATTGACCTTATGACTCAGGAATTTTTATTTGTACTGGCTTTTGTAATTCGTTAGTTTATTCCCAAAATTATCAGGAATTACAAACAAGCTATTCATTCATTTAACCGTCAATGAAAAATATAGAACACAATGGCGAATTACCTTCTTTACGGGCACTAAAATTACAGACTTTCTGGGAAAATTACAAAATAAGATCTCTCTAACCATTCAAAATAAATATGCCAATATAAATAATTCGTTTTAAAAATACCGAGTGTTGAATATTTGAATATTTTAAAACATAGTTTATTCAAATTAAACCATTTTCTATTACTTCTATAAAACTGATTAATATGAAACTTACTTTCACAAAAATTGAGTCTCTATGACGATAAAGCATTACCACAATATCCAGTAGGTATCCAAAAAATTAAAATTATTAAAAAATTTACATTTTTTATGTTATAATTTTGATTTAGATATTATCATCTTCACCTCCTGATAAATGATAATTTTTTTTATTAACTTTTGATACTTATCTATTGATACAATATGATTGTATTGATACAGTATTACCTTACCCTGTATATCAAGAACTTCATTAAATGACCTCCGGTAGCTTATAGACCTTATTGAAGATTTAATTTATTATGTTAATGAACAAAAATAAAAAAGTTAAGAGGTTAAAAAAAGATCATTACCAATAATAAAATATCGTTAACATAAACATTTTATTATTACATTAATAAAAGGTGACCAATAAATACCAAAAATTATTTGTTCAATGGCAAACTTATTAAGTATATTTCAAATTAACTTTTATTTGATTCATCAAAGCATTCAAATATGTCATGGGCGTATCTAGTCTTCATTTTGTGACTGATATTTGTAGTCAATTGTTTGTAGGCAATTTGTTAAGTTAATAGTTAATAGTTAAGCTTTTTTTGACATACTATGCACTATCCATCTGTTAAATAATAAATAACAATTAGAGATATCGTTATATTAGTTTAAATCTTGTACTAATCGTTATGATTTGAAATAAATATAAACGCAAAACAGGCTTCCAATATACAAAACTAATTTTCTATGTCTGGACATGTAAAAAATGTAGAAAATTAGCTGGCGTAGAAAATTAATTTTCTACGTGTAGAAAATACGGTAGAGAATAGAAAATTTTCTACTTACCCAACCCTGTACAAAATATTTTTAAAAATCGTTAACAAAAATTTAAAAAATCGAAGTCGTTAAGGTTAGAACGATCCCTGACAAATTATAGTACCGCGTGTACCAGTATACATAACAAAAAACCAATTTTCTTGTGTGTGTTTTTCGTAATGGTATTAGGGTGCCCCTATACAGCTGCATTTTCACACGACCAATCCCAACTAACGCTACCGAAAAAAAAAACAGTAATAATAGCACACAGCGTGCTCTAACAAATGACTCATTGTGGTGATTTCCGTTTGATACACTCCAAATTATGAGAAAGCAGTAAATTTCGTTCGAAATGACATTCATTAGCAAGTAATTTTCTTGGTGCCACTTGTCGCCGTACTAGTCATCGAGTGAATGTCTGACATTTATTAGAATAATAGAAAAAGTTTTAACTTTCAGTTATAAATAGCTCTGTATATTAATTTGATTCTGGCGTTCACGCTATTTCATATATTCATTGTTATTAAGACTGCTTTAATAATATGAATAAAAGGAGACAATAGATTTGTAATAATAAATGACATAGTTTAAATAAGCATATAATTTCAATGTGTCTCATGAGATTTTACTATCTTAAAATATTATTGTTCTTTTATTTTTTTACGAAATAGGTTTTTAAATTATATTAATGTCGAAATTCCTTGGCTCTCTCTCTTAATTAGCTGTTTTTTACAACGCACTAAACAACCGCCGGCGGTATTGATAGTTGTTAATGTGTTACATATATACAAAAAATACCGTCATGCCGCCGGAATGATATTTCTATATCTAAATATCGGTGGAAAATTGAATTAATTTGACGGCGGTATGTTTAACCTGTAAATAAATACCGTCAAATGGCGGCATACCGTATTTTAAACATCAAATGCCGCCGAAATCAAAACTTAATATCTTAGCTTAATAACTATTTTTTCATTTTTTGACTTGAATTCAGCTGTCGTTGTTATTTGATTATTGGAAAAAATTGTAAAACACTCCATTTTAAAATCAAAATATTCAAAGCAATCAGACGAGTAGGTATTAATCAAACAGAGACATTTGACAACAGTACCTGATCGCGGAACTTACGTTGGTAATAACAATAACATATAAAATTCGGTAAAATAACGGCGGTATTTCGCTTTTTTAAAAGTTATACCGCCGAACGCTTTAACGAAAAATAAAATATACCGGTATACCGCCGGTATTATTTATGTATTAAGCAAAATCCGCCGTACTGGACTGATTAAAATTGACCTCGTTTTTCATCGGTATTTATATTAATAAATACCTAAAACCATTACGTCTAACGGCGGTCTTCCTTTCGTCAATTATCTATACCGCCGGCCAGCGGTAATTTAGACAGTTTGTTTAAATAAAGTAATAAATTCAATAAATCGGGTTTATAATTAAGTTAAAATTCAATCTTTTTTATCCTACACAGACACAATGACATCATTTTTAAATAAAAATAAATAATATATTGGTAAATTATAGGCGGTATTTCGTTTTTTTAAAAGTATACCGCCGAACGATTTAGTAGAAGAATTAAAGTATACCGGTATACCGCCGGTATTTTTTATATATTTAGCAAATACCGCCGTACTTGAAAAAATTCCATCGTCGTTCGGCGGTATTCATATTAATAAATACGCAAAACCGTCTAACGGCGGTCTTACTTTCGTCAACTGTCTATACCGCCTGCTTTAAATTAATTTTAAAAATTAATAATATATACCATTGGTAAAATATAGGCGGTATTTCGTTTTTTTAAAAGTATACCGCCGAATGATTTAGCAGAAGAAATAAAGTATACCGGTATACCGCCGGTATTCTTTATATATTTAGCAAAAACCGCCGTACTTGAAAAAAATTCATCGTCGTTCGGCGGTATTCATATTAATAAATATGCAAAACCGTCTAACGGCGGTCTTACTTTCGTCAATTATTTATACCGCCGGCCGGCGGTAATTTAGACAGTTTGTATAAAGTAATAAATTCAATAAATCGGGTTTATAATTAAATTAAAATTCAGTGTTTTTTTATCCTACACAGACGCAATGACATAATTTTTAAATAAAAATAAATAATATATACCATTGGTAAAATATGAGCGGTATTTCGGTTTTTAAAAAAGTATACCGCCAAACGATTTAATAAAAAAATAAAATATACCGGTATACCGCCGGTATTCTTTATATATTTAGCAAAAACCGCCATACTTGAAAAATTTTTCTCGTCGTTCGATACCGCCGGTATTCTTTATATATTTAGCAAAAACCGCCATACTTTTTTCTCGTCGTTCTACATTTTTTCTCGTCGTTCGGCGGTATTCATATTAATAACTACGTAAAACCGTCTAACGGCGGGCTTTCTTTCGGCAATTATCTATACCGCCGGCGGTAATTTAGCCAGTTTATTTGAATAAAGTAATACATTCAATAGATCATATTTATAATTAACACAGACGCAATGACATCATTTTTAAATAAAAATAAATGATATATACCAAACTCCTGCTATGGTGCGACAATGAAGACAAGTCCCAAACACTCCTACTGACATGCTCTTCCTTATATTTCACTTTCTTCGGCCTCTTCAACGAAGAAAACCAATTGCTCACGTTGGTCATGGAACCCTTCTTCTCCCGTATACTACCGGTACTTAACTGATACGTCATCATGTCACTTATTTACACGGGGAACACTTTTTATCACAATTTTTTATGTATGTACGTATTTATCACAGACACGAAAAAAACACTTTGTAGTGTATGTATATTTGGCCCTCGCTAACACTTTCTTTTAGTGTACTTAACATAATCTTCATACACTGTCCTGGGCTGGCATTCTAGAGTCCGGAGTTGCATTTTTCCAAACTAGAGGGATTAAAATTTTTTAGTTAAAAAAACATGGAAATACAATGAAAGTGAGTACCACAAGGCAGTTCTATGGGTTTGTACGTGTCGCGTAAGAGTCGGTTTGGGACTGAGAGAGTTTTTGCTCGCCGCTGGTTGAATGGCTAATTCGTGAAATGGTATTCGTAGGTATGGTAAATAATGGTAGGTATGCGGGCGGGCGTCCTTGGCAAGGTCGTTCAAAAATTCCGGGTGGTTACCTTTAAATACACGGTGTCCATAAAAATATAAAAATTTATGGAGCCGTCTGAAAATGCTTCTTTCCATCTGTGTACTGGTGTTATTAGATCTTCACCTAACAACTCACCGACATTAAATTAAGTCACCAATTGATACAGTAATTTGTTTGTTTGCCGTTCTGAAAAATTCAGCCCGTTTAGCTAGTCTGACGATGAGGTATAGGCACCGAAACCGGCAACATGGAGGTGGTTGGTTTCCCCAATCCAAACAAACACAAGTTTTTGTTATTTTCAGTTTTTCATTGTTTGAGAAAGCTGGAGATTTTACAAAACAGCAGTTATATAGGAAGAAATATTTTTATTTTAAATATTACATATTGATTAGGGTTCAGAACCGGAAAATTCCGGTTCTTTCGGTACTCAGTAATAATAAATAGTATTGATGCTATCTCTTACTGTTCTCATTCCTGAAGTTATTTTGAAGTGTCTATAATGTTTATTAGCAATTATTGAAGTTTAAATATTTTATTTTATTATTTAGTACCTATAATATTGCTAAATGTATTAGTTATATTTTTTGTGTTATGTTTTTATAGGCATTTGCATCTTTAATTGAAAATGTAAGGTTTTTTTTTCAAATTTAGTTAAGTTGGTTTGGAGGTTGGTTGATGTTGTTTGATGTAACTTTTAAGCTACCTATGCGTTTTCGTTTTTTTCTCGTTTGTGTTTATATGTGTTTATGTTTACTTTTTCATGACTTTTGGCAACCCTAGATTAAAACCAGTTTTAATCATCTGCTGATGATGCTAACACGGTTAGCGAAACGCGCGTCCATTGCAAAAGCAAAAGTGTTTTGGTGTATTGTGGCGAATTAGTATTTTATTTTGCTGTTGTAACACCAAAGGCTCCAACCCCCAACTGTTAGCTTGGGTACCTTATGATTCGTAAGATAAGGTTATTCGTTTGAATTGAACATCGATGGATGATTTGTCACTTCCCAGCTAACTTATTTTAAGAAAAAAATATTTTCTTTAGGACACGGTGTACATATTGAGTTACTGTTACGGTATTTTCTATTCAATGAACCGATTGGCAAGCCCCGATTGTTTTTGCGCTCTCTGGCTTGTCTGAATTTAAAACAGCATTGCGAAACAAATCTTGCATTTCCAATCTATTCAGAATTTACGGCACTGTAAACTATCTATATCTACAGTTTCAATCTTTTTGCATTCTTGAAAATGTCAATATTTCGTCTTTTAGACTGTTTTACTACTTACCGTAGTTTACTACGGTAAGAATCGCTTCCAGAATAGAAAGTAAAAAAGTATTTTAAGTCGATGTTTCATTCTGCTGCTAAGGCTAATCTGGATGGGGCCTACTTTGTTTACGCGGAATCCGAACCGCGGTCCTCGGCCATATTACTGTCAATGGCCTACCGAAATGAGATGAACCCCATGCACATAACGGACAAACGAACCGAAAAAGAACGACCTTTTAAGCTGCTTTAAATGGGTGACAATAATTATACAGGGTTGTTCACCACATACGACACGGAGTATTGTAGCTAAACGATTAGATTTTTACAAATTGTAAGTTTTGGGTTTGTTAAAGGACTATTAGAGATACAATTTAAAAATATTTTTACAAGATACAGAGTGTCCCAAATAAATAAAAAATATCAAAGTTGTATTTTTTTTTAAATGGAACACCCTGTATATTATTGCATTTTTAGTTTCTACGATTAAAACAAAAGTAAATTTGATTAAGGTTTATTACACTTAAACCTTACTGTTCTTGAAATATTTTCACCTTTATGAATTGCAGTATAAATTTAAGGCTTCTATCTGAGGATATCAAAGTTCTTAATACTAAATATTTACTGAAGTTTATTTATCGGTCAGTTATTGTGTTGCAATAATAAAAATTATACTACCTTATACAGAGTGTCTAAAATTTTATTTTAAATAATTACTAGCTTTAAACGGCAATAACTTATTTACATTAAATAGAACACCCTGTATGTTTTATGAGAATCAGATGCACAATTTAATTGTCTATCAAATTGTATTATACCACTTCTTACCTATTCCTTCAAGTTTTCGTAGAAAATGCATTTTTTTATAATTTAGACCTCATTTCTCAATATACCCATGGAATATTGACATTTTAGATTGTTTTTAAAACAACAAATGTACAAAATATACAGGCTAGTAATATTATCGTTTCTAGTAAAACGATAATATTACTAGCCCATTTGTATGCAAAAAAAAAACTAATTAACTACATACTTAATTGTGTTCGTTAATAAATTATTCTAAATAAATGTGGATTTGAATCAGAAATCAATATAATAATAAGTTATGAAAATGAACGTCTCTGTTGTTATAAATAGGCATTTGTCGAAAAATTAAATATCATTTTTAAGGTGTTACTTTTTACCACACTGTCTAATACACATACATAATTCAGCTTTTAGTATTTGGAGCAATTATTATTAATCAACGCAAACAGTCCAATTAATGTAGTTTGAATACTGGAATCATATTAATTGGTCCTTTTTAACAAATATTTAAACAGTTTTTTTTTAATGAAATAAACGAACTATATCGACAATATTAGTATCTGTACTCTTTAAAAATTTGGCACATCTTTAAAAATAATCTAAAATGTCAGTATTCCATGGGTATATTGATAAATGAGTTCTAAATTACAAGAAAATGCATTTTCTACGAAAACTTGAAGGGATAGGTAAAAAATGGTATAATACAATTTGATAGACAATTAAATTGTGCATCTGATTCTCATAAAATATACAGGGTGTTCCATTTAATGTGAACAACCCTGTATTTAGAGGGACACAGTAAATCATAACCAAGGTAAGAAACGGAATACAGCCTTAGCATTTTCGTTAATTTATATTTATTCATCATTAAATTTATTTACTACAACAAATTACGAATGTTACAAGTTAAAGTTCATGTTATTGAGAAAAAACACATAAAGTGACCGGTTCTGTTAAATTAGTCAGGTTTTTCCCACGGATAGTTACTAAATAAAACGTAAAAAATACAGAGCTAATGTAACTAGTTATTTTAATGTTAACCATAAATAAGACAACTTAGCAGGAAACAAATTTATCACTAACAGGAAACAAATTTATCACTTTTACCACATAGGGATCGAATGGTCACTAGAAAATCAATCATATACAGTGGTGGCCAAAAGTATGGAAACTTTTTTAATTTGTCATTTATGCTGAGAAATTAAAATATGAAATAAAACGACTTATATAATCGTGACCTACAAATAATTTCCTACAAAACCTAATAAATTTAAATAAAAAATTACAGCTATCAAAAAATATATAAAAAATTATGAATATTTTCTTGGTCAAAAGTATCGAAACTTAAGAAGAATGTTTATTAAAATTCAAGATAATATAAAAATTACTAATATTTAGTGGAATATCCCTTTGAATTAATTACTTCTCTACATCTTCGTGGCATCGAATCGATCAATCTCGTACAATCTTTACTGGAAATGGCCGCTCATTCAGTTTTTAGCGCCTCCCATAATTCATTTTTATTTGAAATAGAATGGCTTCGAATTTTGCTATCCAAATGGTCCCATAAATTTTCTATGGGGTTAAGATCCGAGACTGTGGAGGGGCCAATCCATTAGTGGAACATTATGTTCATTTAACCAATTCTGAACAAACCGAGATTTGTGCTTGGGATCATTGTCTTATTGGAACAACCATCTGACTGGCATTTCTTCATCAGCATGAGGCAGCATATTCCCTCCTCAATATGTCTTTGTACAAAAAACGGTCCATTATCCCATCAATTTTAACATGAGGACCAACACCTGAGCGAGAAAAACACCCCCATACCATTATACCTCCCACCCCATGTTTTACTGTGGGCATCTGGTACCCTTATGGCTGATACGTGTACCTCTTTGGTCTTCCGGACATAACGTCTCCCGTCACCACCAAACAGTTGAAACTTGCTTTCTGTCAAGCTAAACAGTACAGTATTCCATTTCTGATAAGACCAGGTGAGATGATCTTGAGCAAATTTAAAGCGGGCCATCCCATTTTCTTTGATATTAGTGGTTTCTTTCACCGCAACTCTTGCAAAAATCCCATTGTCATCCAACCTCTCGCCGTGCGTGCAGACACTGATATTCCCCTTTCACCCATTTCTACTCGAGAAATGTCTGTAGATGTTTTTTTCTTTGGATCTCCCATTGATATTCTCTTCATTACTTTCATTGTCCTGTTGCACAACTTTCTTGGTCTTCCTGGACTTAAAAGCTGTTGAAACGTTCCCTGTTTTATTAAATTTACGAATTGTTTTCGAAACGGTGCCTTTTAAAATGTTTAAATTTTTACTTATTTGAATTTGTTTATAACAGCCTTGTATAATCTAACTATTTTATTTTTAAATCCGTAGAGAAATATTTAGACTTCCAGGCATGATGTTTATATTTATCTGAAGCAAATCGTACCGTTTATCAGCTTAAACTAAACAATTTTTAATGTATTTATTTATGGTTTCCATACTTTTGGCCACAAGAAATCTATTGTTCTCCTACAAAAACTGCTAAACAGATTTTTTTCGCTGTGTAATTTTTGGAATACTTTTATTTGCTGATAAGCTGTTCATTTATATTCCTGAGAGTTTAAGCATAGCAATATTTTCTGTGATATTTTAAAAAGTAAAAAGTTTCCATACTTTTGGCCACCGCTGTATCTACAGCTTGCATTTTCTTATACACGGTGTCCAAAATAAGAATGCACTTTAATAGATCTCGTATACCAGAACGAGATTAATAAAAGAAAAGATAAGAAAAAAAATAAGAAAAATTATTAATTAGAGAAAAGTTGTGCCTTACTGAACCCTACCTAATTATATAGGGTCTTCAGAACTACTAGCACAAAAAAGAATTTTCCTGATTTTGTTTTAATTTGTTTTTGTGGCTCAACTTTAAAAGATGCGACAATACAAATTTCACAATCATATTGCTAATTTTCTGGCTCTACGAGTTGATGTTATTAGATTTTCAGTCTGACCTTTCGCTTCCTTGATACCATCATCAACTTTATTTTTTCTTAATTTATTCATCATGTATCTCTTTCAGTTTACGATAATCCCAGGCGAGTGATTTTTTTATAGCATGGAACAGCATATATACTAATTATATTTCAATGAATAAATATAAATGATTCTAATAAGTAGTTTACTTCAAAATAGTGTCATTGGCCAGTACTAATGATATCCCAATGTGTATTTAATTTATTATCAAATACAAAATATTACAAGTACTTATTATTTCCATTAGCATGCATGCAGTATTATGATAATTCGCTAATAACATAACATGACATATCATTCTAAAAAATTCGCAGTGCGGATAAATATCTATTACTTCTTTAATAAGTATATCGGGTGTTGCATCGTCGGACGGGACATAGGAAATCCCATGTAAATTTTAATGGGGTCAATTATTGGCCTCCCTAATTATTTTAGAGAATAATTCTATTTAGGTTTATTGAAGAGCACTAAAACCCACATTCAAAAGAATAACTTTAGATATTTTTGATTAGCTCGTTTACGAGTTATCGCCCGATTTCTTTTTAAATATTTCTACTTCTTATTAATAAATATTATCCTTCTTATGGCCCTGTATTTACTTATGAGCACCAATCAAGGTAAAAGATAACTGTCAAATCTTCATTTGACAGTTGTCATTTCAGAAATTTACCTATTTACTTAGTGCTTTATTATTATTGAAAACTCATTCCTACATCGGAATATCGGAAATCTTAAAGATGTATTTATAAATACAAATTAATATGAATTAAAGTAAAATAATCAATTACAAGGTTAATTATAGTATTATTACAATATTCAATAACTTATTAATTTAGGCACTATTAAATTATTAGAACTTTAGGATTTAAGATGTTCAAATATTTCTCCATCGACTGCTAGACAATAACCCAGGCGATCATAAAATTCTCTTCTTACTGAAGTTCTTTTTTTTTTCCCTAGATTTTTTTTATTTTCCCTAGCGGCATCATGTAAAGCAGGTAAAATATGATTTTCGAGTAGTTCCAAATAATATTCTGCATTTAAATTTCGCGTAAGAAATAATGGCCCGATAATATTGTGTCCGAATATCCCTGCCCAAACATTTCTACTTTCTGTGGATATTGCGTCCTTGTTTCTGACAAACCTGTGTTGGTTTTCTTTGTTCCAATATCGATAATTTTGAACATTGGGTTCATTATTTAAGGTAAACGTGCATCTGTCAGTGTGAAACATGTTTTTTAAAAATTCTATCCGTGTTTGCTCTTTCCATCATATCAAAAACAAAACGCCTGCCGCAGTATTTCGTCCCCATCTCGTAGCTCTTGGTGCTTTCCATATTTGAAGGAATAGTATTTATGTCCTTTCAAAAATCAAGGAAACGCTGTAGTGTGATCTATTCCTATTTTCATCCCTCAAGTTTCTGGTGCTGATCTTTCCATCGTTCTCTTCCACGCACAATAAAACTTCCAAGTCGGTATCATTTCTTGCATCTTCTCTTTGTTCCTGCCTTGCTTCACATCTGCAGTTATTTATTAGGGTACCTTTGATCTCAAATCTCTGGATATTCCTTGCGATTGTAGATTTTCCAGGTATCCGTCTATTCGGATACAGAGCAGCAAACATATCCGACACCTTTTGATAACTATTTCCTTGATAATACCATTTAATCATCAATAGTTTTTCTTCGGTAGTGTAATTCATGGCTAATATTTTCGATGTAGGTATAAGTTTTTAATAATAATAATAAAGCACTAAATAGATAAATTTCTGAAATGACAACTTCATTTGACAGTTATCTTTTACCTTGACTAATGCTCCTAAGTAAATACAGGGCCATAAGAAAGGAGAAATATTTAAAAAGAAATCGGCGATAACTCGTAAACGGGCTAATCAAAAATATCTAAAGTTATTCTTTTGAATGTGGGTTTTAGTGCTCTTCAATAAACCTAAATAGAATTATTCTCTAAAATAATTAGGGAAGCCAATAATTGACCCCATTAAAATTTACATGGGATTTCCTATGTCCCGCTCGACGATGCAACACCCGGTATAATAGGAAATACGAGGGTAGTCTAAAAAGTGTCCCACCTCAAGCGTTTGATAGCTCTGGAAACAGGCTCTCTTTAAACAAGTTGCAACAGAGACACCTTAGACAACTGTTAAGAATCAAATGGTACCACCATATCTCAAACATATCAGTCCTTGAAAAAGCTAGCTGCGAGAGTCCTGAAGTCATGATTACTAAATCCCGCTTAAGATGAGTTGGCCACGTATGCAGGATGCAAGAGAACCGCCTACCGAAGTCTCTTCTTTACGGTGAGCTTGTGAAGGGTAAGAGGAAACCGGGTGGACAACTCAAAAGATACAAGGATGTTTTCCATAAAAACTTAAAGGGGATAAGCATGCAGAATCAGTGGGAGGAAGCAACTCACAACAGAACGCAATGGAGAACAATTGTAAACTCAGTTAACAACGACAACCAAAAAGTAAAGAGGCAACAAAGTAATGACATTTTTGAATGTCCGGAGTGCGGTAGGCAGATAACATCACGTATCGGGCTTTTCAGTCACAGAAAAGCTCATGAAAGAAAACGCCTTCCGTAACCATCTTCTGATACGTGTTAAATACTCGTCAGCGAGTAATGGCAGTAGTAGTAGTAGATAGCTCTAGCCCAAAAAGATACTACACATCATTAAAGATCAAGAAAGAGATCATACATCATTATTTGACACTTGACAAACTCAAGGCAGAAATCGCCGGAAAACAGCTACATCTGCAGAAGAAAAAAAAATGTTTCACCAAGATCTATTGGCATTACGCATCATCGCTATGGCGAAAATTAGCGAAATACAGTTAGCCTCTTCAAATCTGGATCGACTCTAAGAAGTGTTCTAACAAAAACAATACTGAGAAAGAGACAAGAAAGATATTTTTACCCCCAAGTACTGAACCACGTGCCGCTACTGTTCGTAAACAAGTATTTTACTGACAAGAATGCCAACTATATACTATTTGGACAAATTAAGAGTCTATTACGCTGTACTTTCGGGTCGCTCTCAGGGGTTGGGTAAAGCGGGTGTGTGGCCGAAGGAAATATATATTATATTTCAGAAATCTGCCTAAAGCTTAGCCCGATCCTGTCGTGTGAAGCCACACCCAAAATTCCAAACACACGTGCTTTCATTAAGGCTTGATTAAGGTTTGCAGAGCTTCAGCATTTCCCATAAAATAGCGAGCAAATTGTTACAAAACCATATAAGTTATACATCACTGTAATCACAAAACTTCAATCTATTTCCGTATTGTAACGGAATTTTAAATTATGTCTATATTTTCGAGAAAATTTAGTCCAAACATAAGGAATATTTTGTTGATGTTTGACCATCAAAACCTTAAAAATAAATAAGTTGTCTAAAAATGTGCTACAATACAGATATAGTATAATCCTTAATCTTTAATTTCCTTCTTCATTTGTGTAAAAATACCTAGCCAGTTTTACATAAAACGTTAAATGCCGAACGCTTATTTTGCTACTTTTTCGGACTAAAATGGACTCTTAAGGCACCTCCTTAAGTGCATCATTGGGAGAAGTGTGTACCATCGAAGGGAAATTATGTAGAAAACTACGTATTAACTATGTATTAATTTTCTAAAAAAAATAATGGTATGTAGGCATCATTGCGAGGCCGAATATTTTTGAAACCACCCTCGTAAACACTTACTTCAATGACTAATGCAGGTATTTTTAAATAGATTCTAGCTCATTAACAACACGACCGAGACCTCAAGAACACATTTTCGACTCGAGCGATAAATCATTCATCTTTTAAATTGTTTCCTATTTGGAAACGACATTTTTTAAGTTTATTTTTAGTTAATAGACTTAATTATATGAAATTTTAATATTAAAACATGTTCTAATGAATTCTTGGTTACAAATATTAAGTCGTCATAATATTTATGAAGAATTTGCATATTTCCTTTTTTGTTTTATTTAATTTACTTGGTTACAATGTTAGTAGACCCACTACATAGCTTTGACTGTTTTTCTCTCTTTGCTTATCAGGCCTTTTGGCGAATGTTCTACCACAGTTTAAGAGTCCATTTCACTGGTCCAAAAATGTAGCAAAATAAGCGTTCGGCATTTAACGTTTTATGTAAAACTGGCTAGATATTTTTACACAAATGAAGAAGAAAATTAAAGATAAAGGATTATACTATATCGATATTGTAGCACATTTTTATACAACTCCTTTATTTTTAAGATTTTGATGGTCAATCAGCAAGAAAATAAAAATATAATTTAAAATTCCGTTACAATACGGAAATAGATTGAAGTTTTGTGATTACAGTGATATATAATTTATATGAAGACTACACGGGAAAGACGGATTAAGTCCAAAAAATGGAAATTGAGATAACACTGCCATCTTATGCCCATCAAGTGTCCGTTCCAAAATAAGAATAATGTAACACTGAAATAATGATCTGAATCGTACTGAACTGAGCGTAACAGTTAGATTTCCGCCACTAGAGTAGTAGGAACAAAGAACTTGAAGGAATTGGACCGTTGTCTCTGTTCATACTATCTTTACATTTATTAATTCTGATGCTTTCATATGCATCTAATTGCCTGTAATTTGAGACTTGTTTAATTAATTTTAAATTATTAAGATCTATACAATGTTCTTTATCAACAATATGTTCGGCAACGCAAGATTTATCCGGTCTACCATATCTTATCTGAGCTAAATGTTCTTTAAATCTAGTTAATATTGATCTTCTAGTTTGCCCAACATATTTCTGATTACAATCTTTACAAGAAATTTCATAAATACCCGACCTTTTCAGTGGAGGTGTTTTATCCTTTGGATTACCTAATAATTGTTGTAATTTATTATTAGCACTATATACAAGTTTATAATTGACATTCTTAAAAATTCCTTTTAGACCGCGGGATAATTCTCTATCAAACGGTATCGAAAAATATTTAGACGTATCTTTCTCCACTTGAAAAGTCGAATTTTCAGAAATCATTAACCTATACCTACGTTTTCTAATTAATTTATCAACTAGTGAAGGAGAATATCCATTACACTCAGCTACATTCCTAATGTAATCTCTTTCTATTTCATATCTTTCGTTGGAAAGTGGGAAACTAAGTAATCTATGAACTAAGAAATTTAAACTAGCCATTTTATGTTCAACACTATGATGTGATTCATTAAGAATATATCTGCGTGTGGTCGTATTTTTCCTATAGACATCAAATTCCAGGCAATTATTAGTATTTCTAATAACTAATACATCTAGAAATGGTAATCTGTCGTTGTTCTCAATTTCATGCGTAAATTTAATGGAAGGAAAACGATTATTTAACTTAGAAATAAAATTATTTATGGTGTCTGAATGTGTGTCAAAAACAGCAAAAATATCATCCACATACCTAAACCATACTCTTGGAATAACATTGCATGAAGGTGAAATTTTGGTCTCCTTTGATGTATCTTCGTTGTTCCCAAGTGTTCCTATTCCACATACTTTAGGCTACTTGAAGGAATTACTGAACGCAAATGGTTTTGGTGTACTGTGGTGATTTAGTGTTTTTATTTTGCTGTGTAACACCAAAGGTTCCAACCCTCAACTCAAATTAAATTCAGGAAATGTTCTAGTGGAACCATAAGGGAACTGTCTAGTAGTGTAGTTTCATTTTATCAGAAACAAATCGCACACAATGCTAATAATATTAATAAAAAAATAATAATAAAAATAATATATAAATAAAAAAAAATATTAAGAAAATATAATAACAATATTAATAATAAAAATGAGAATAAAAATATATTTTTCTCTTTATTCCAGCACGAGTAATCCTCGGAGTAACCACATACAGAATTATTCCATATGGACTTGGATCACTTTTCCATTGAACCAAGCGAATACGAGTTTTATTTTATCTAACAAATTTGCTACAAATTATTTTTCTTTGTTTTGTCTGTTAATCAGTTAATGTCTATACATATAACTATTGATAAACACTTCTTATATTATTCGCTATATTTTATTATTTCTTTTCGTTTAGTCTTTAAAGTTTCAAAATCATTTATCTCAAAAGTAAGAAAATGTGACTTAGATCGTTTTTCCACTGTAGTCTTCATATGGTTTTGTAACAAATTGCTCGCTATTTTATGGCAAATGCTGAAGCTCTGTAAACCTTAATCAAAGCACATTGTGTTTGGAATTTTGGGTGTGACTTAACACGTCAGGATCAGGCTAAGCCTTAGGCAGATTTCTGAACTATAATATATATTTTCTTCGGCCACACACCCGCTTTACCCGACCCCTGAGAGCGAACCGAAAGTACAGCGTAATAGATAGCGATGGGAACTATCGAATGAATTAGACTATCGAATGGTTAATGAATGAATGATTTCAACTATCGAATGGTTTTATTCGAATAAAATCATTCATTCATTTGTATACTAAAGCATATGTGACAACCTCGCCGTGCGACTAAATGGTTATCGTTGAGCCACGACTATCGAATGCTTTTGATAAATGAAATTTAGTATTCTTCATTATTAGTTCTTCCAAATTTTTATAACTTCGCCGTATAAATACTGTGCTATTTTTGCGTTTATTAAAATAGTTAAAATACTAAAATAGTAGTTAATTTTGAATTTTATTTATTGACGATTGTGTGCATGTGCAGGTGGTCAAAATTTTTCCGAAAATTTGAGTGGTTTTCCATAGTCCGATCTTTCAATTATTTAATTTTATATGGTATATGGTCTATTTTTTAATGGGAAATTTTGAGAAGTAGCAATTTTTAAGAGAGATGAGATGAATTTACAATTAATTTTAAAAATACATATTTGTATTTTAGATGTTTTAATAATATGAATTAGTTGAACTTAATAATCATATTTAAGTAACGTGGTTAAGTAAATGGGGTTATCGAACTCAAACTATGGGGTGAGAAAAATAAAATGAAAGTTTTACACGTGCCAATTTAAAAAAAAAGTTAACGATGTTTGTATTTTGTTTATGCTAATACTCTTACATGTACTTTTTTGCGAAGAAATATTTCATTTATTTTTTAAAGTAAATGCCAGTAAAAGTAAATATAATTTTTAAATAGTAATATAAAGCACCTAATATAAATAATTTTTGATTTCTAATTTTTATTTATATTTTCCTTCCATTACACTGTATGCTTAGAAATTAATAAATGTTTATATTTCATGATTTTAAAATTTGTTGTTAATATAACAAATTAGTTCTGTAATTATTATTATTTAATAAACCAACGTTGCCACACACAAAAAAATTAGAGACTATATTATTTTTAAATAGGATCTAATATAAATAATTTTGACATCTAATTTGTTGTTTATATTTTGCTACTACTTAAAAAAAAATATTTATATTAAATGATTTTAAATTATGTTGTTAATAGGTATAACAAATTATTACTGTTATTATTATTTATTAAACCAGTCTTTGCTTAAAAACATTAAAAATTATTTTCCTACATTCAAAATAACAAGTATTATTGCAGTGTAACAACAGAATATTAATAAAAAAAGATGCAGAATATATAGACATACTATCCCTAACTAACTAAAGCCAAACAATATTCTTTGCTAATATCAACTAATACCAAAATATGGCAACAGCGCCCTTCACAATGTATTTTCTGTGTAAATACTAGCACCTCAATAAAAAAAAATAATGTGTCCTTATCTATATCTGACTCGGCAAAAAATCAAAGATGCCGGCTTCTTTCATAGCATTGCCACCGACCGCTGTCTGGTTTCTCGGAAAGAAACCTACGTCGCCGGGCGACAACTAAAATTCAGTTAATATTTTATTATAATCGATCCTGACGAATAAATGAATTTCATAAATGAATGAATTTTATAAATGAATGGTTTTTGCTGCCGAATTACTAGAATACAATATTTCAAGGCAGATGACGGATCTATTCGATAATTTTTATTCGAATAGTTTTCAACGAATGTTTTCTTACTAACTATCGAATTATTCGAATGAATTGCAACTATCGAATGTTTCGATAGTATTCATTCGATAGTTCCCACTACTAGTAATAGACTCTTAAGGAATTGTTCTACTATGAACTTTTTCGCTTGTCTGTGCCCTGATGAAATTTGTCCCCATTATAGAGATTTATTCACTCACCGTTTTGTGACCATTTATGTGACTTGATGATAAATCTTTCGTGTTTCTAACTGCATCATACTAGTCTGTGAGTATGACAAAAATTCTGAAGCCACTGATAAAGAATGAGACCATAAATTTATTACATAATTTTTCCAATTGTTATCATAACCACGCAACTTAAAATAGATTATTTTTTGTTTGCTGTCTAACAGAAGATAATATTCCTTTGTTGGTCTTGGAACGTTATGCAAACTACCGATAATGCCGAACACCTGGGATTTTTGCTGCGTCCAGTCATCGACAGTTTAACTCGTTTTAATGTATTCTAAACTACGTTTTCGCTATTTAGGAATAAATTAACACTTCATTGTCATTGACTAAATGGTTTTTGTAAATTATTTCCGAAAACCACTTTCGTATCATTGTTATTCCCCGAGAAACTAGAAAATTTATTATTATTTTAATAAAACACACTTTTAGATGTTTCTAATTCAATGAGATTAATATTATACCAATAATAATTTTATGTCAATTTTTAGTAAATGGCGTCTAGATATTGACCTTGCCAAAATTATAATCGATTATCATTCCTCAGCCGTCTATGACACCGTTTTTTTTCTCGATCATACTGTATATTTGCTATGGAGGTTGGTTTAAAGACTCTACAACAGGGGCAAGAAAATCTCTTTAAACCTTTTTTTATTTATAGGTTACTAGCGTGTACCCGCGTATATTATAACATCACCATTTGTAATGGTGATGTAATATATCATCACCATTTGTAATGGTGATGATAAAGCAAAGCAAGAATTTCCATTAACATACAAACTGGATAAAATTTTCTCACATTTATGTCAGCATGAGAAAAAACAATATGGCGATATTATTATATAACTTGGTAATATTTGAGGGGTAGTTTCATCTCGTTGGAATTTGACTTTCGAAAAATCCGTTTGCCAAAAATAAGCTTTTTACGTCAAGCAGGTTAAGCAGAATCGTGGTTAATAAATTACCCAACTTTTTGGAACACCCTGTATGATTTTTTTAAAAAATTTCAAAATATCTAAAAAAAACAAAATACTTAAATTATGCGTGTAGAAGCGTTTTCCCGAAAGACTAACCGTTTTTTAAATAACAAATATTGTAATATTTGAGGGGCGTTTTCACCCCCTTGGAACTGGAATTTCGAAAAATCCCTTCTTATCGAACCTCTACACCCTAAGGGCAATCCGTTTTCCAAAAATCAGCTTTTTACGTCAAGCCCTTTAAGCAGGATCGTGATTAACCAATGACCAGATTTTTCGAAACACCCTGTATACATTTTTAAAAAATCTTAAAATATGTAAAACAACAAAATAAAATATACGTATTTAAGCGTTTTTTCAGAAACTTATAAATATATAAAAAATATTGTAATATTTGAGGGGTGGTTTCACCCTCTTGGAACTGGAATTTCGAAAAATCCCTTCTTATCGAACCTCTACACACTAGACAACCTGTATGCCAAAATTGAGCTTCTTACGTTGAGTGGTTTGAGCAGGATCGTGATTAATCAGTGAGTCTCAGTCACTTGATTCTGAGTCTTCACAATGATTTTATATATTAGTATAGATTTGCAATTAATATATGTTTTTAACTGCTTGTTTTACTGCTGTTAAGAATTATTATTATTTACGGTTCAAAGTATTGTTATTATTAAATATTCGCGCAATTCTTTTTTTACAACAAATTAAAGTGCATGTGTTGTGTCACGATAGTTAAGCGTGATTTCTGTTAATCAATTATTATGAATAAGTAATATCTTAAAAAAAACTAATAAACAATATGCTGAAAAAAATAATGTATTTCGCTAGTAAAACAATAATTCTAAAAAATATAAAAAATATACAGTGTTTCAAAAAGCATGTGCCATCTCTCATGGAGAGATTACTCACGTAAAAATTAAATTTATTTCTAATATCGACATAGGTCCGATTCTGCTTCGTTTCGTAGCTACAGGGTGTTAATATTTTAATATTTTTTTGGTATATTATAATTTTCTTCCAAATACTTTTAGCGTTTTGAATGAAATTTTGTAGGTAAAAGTTACTATAAGTGCTACATATTTTAGTGCTAAAAAAGTAGCCAAGATCAGATTTACCAAGGACGTGGATATCATTGGAATATTTTTCTAAAAAAAAACATGCGCCCCACTTAATTTTTTCTCTTATGAGTAAAATTATACTTTGATATTTTGCTGATTTTAATCTCCTTGATGAGATAAACGCAATTTTATTAATTTGCTAATACTATTTATTTAAAGATTTTCTATATACAGGGTGTCTCAGAAATAAGTGCAAATATTTTAACTGGTAGTATATTTCGGCCTTTTTTTTGTGAAAAAAATTGATGAAAATTTTATATTCTTCTTCACATTTTTCGGCAAATTTTAAAAAACTTTTTAGTGCCACTTGTTTATTCACTTGATTCGTCGAATAAGCTGAAAAACCTCTTGAAAACCCCTTAATAGCCCGTCCTCGCCAGCGGTCCTCAAAATGTTGCCATTATTTTTTAAAATTTTCAAAGTTAAATAACTCGGTTATTTTCAATTTATTTTAAAAATTGTAAAGAGAAAAACTGTTTCTTTTGACCAGATCTACCACCCCTTAAAGTATCTGTACTTATTTCTGGGCCACCCTGTAGAAAGTGCCTCTACTAAAAATCTATTAAAAAAAAGCAAGACTTGCAGTAAGACCAAGTCCAAGATTGGACCCTGACCAATACCAACTTTAACTGCAAGATCAAGACCAAGATTGGTATTCGTCTTGCATTTGCGCTTTTCATCACTACACCTTTTCATCACCACACGGTTTTCTATAATATGTATCAAAAATAAGCTTACTTGGAAACCTTGGTACAAAAAAACACAGTTTTAATACACAATATGTTCACTTTTAAATTAAAGATTCGTTTACAAATAAAATTTAATGCCCTACCTCCATCTAGTCTAGTTAAATAAAGCTTCCAAGTAATGTTTGTATGAATTAAGAAAAAAAAAATGGCGCGAAACTCTGTCTGCAATCTGCGGCAACGAAACAAACTGTGCCAGCTGCAGGCTTCTCTACCTTATTAAAGACTTATAACCGGCAGTATGCAATTTAAACCAGCATAGTACTTAAGCCGTTTTATATTGGTGGTACCTACATTCATACCTTACAACACAGAACTAACAATAGGTAAAAAATAGCCTAACAAGAAAATTAATATCAACCGTACAAATTCATCTAATGGAATAAAAGACATTACAGACAATATAGAATTATTTTGTCCTAAACATAGACCTGTGAAAAAGATAGACAAATAGTGCTGCAACTAAAGAGGGGCTAGAGGGTGCTTATAGTCTAAGAGCTGGCTACATAAAAACCTTATCATCGTTACATGGCTAATCTTCCCCTAGGAGATGCAAGACCTTGTCGTTGGTGGGGAAGCTCCTCGTCAGGTGCTGGGTGGAATCCCCTCTAGCACTTGGCTTGGTCTAAGAAGCATCTCACTCATCGTCTTGTCCCTGACTGTAGTGTCGTGGCCAGGGAATTGCACCAAGACATATAACGATACCGGGCGGGGCTACGGACAGCCTCAACCTTGGGGCATCGGGGGGCACCCCATTGTATTTTACCCCTTACTTCTACATGCGGGGCTCTGTAGAAGTGGACCGACTGTCCCTAGCGACTCATAGGAACACTATGACATCTGATAATAATAGTAATAAAAACATCACCGGTGAAGCTGTGGGGAAACCCCCTAGCGACACTGGGAACAGTAACAATGAAAGTCCTAAGGGGCCAAACCCAAAGAGAACTACAGGAGAGGTGGCTGACACTTGCGTGAGACCATCCTCCGCAAGTGGCATACAAGCTACCACCTCCTCCAAGGGTCGGGAGCCTACCTCCTACCTCTAAACCCAACAGACGACACAAGCTACCGTTTCTTCTACCCGGCCTGGGTTTGACTGTGAGGGACACGGGTCTCCGTAGGAAGTCCTGGGACTGTATGATGAGTTATAACTCAAGAAAGGGGGACACAATAGATCTCTAAGGTCGCAGAGATTAACCCCCCTCCCACTTATTCTAATTCTACATGGCTAATTGTTTGTGTGAATTATCCTTTTCTGTAGCCATTATGAAATAGTCATGTCTGCCAGCGCGATCCCGGGGCTTAAAGCGGGGGCGGCCAATCGAAAGGGTGAAATTTTGACACTAAAAATGTTATGAGGTAAACTAGTTATAATTGCGAAAATAGCTTTTATTTGTTATTAAAAAACGTGGAAAATTGTTGGCAGACATTTTTCTAGTCGCTAAAATACCAACATACAACGCGAAAGAGGCATGCAATTTTAAAAATTATTAAAAAATGAAATTTGAAGAATGAAAAAAATTATGGCGTACATACATGCAGATTGGTGGAATTAACATTTATTTATTGTAAAAGCTGTATGCAAAAGAGCAGACAAAAAGATCGTGGCTAAATCAGATGCAGACAGTCATCAAAAGCGCGATATTACTCTAGCCCTTTCAGGGAACGCTCGCCGCCTCATCCATTTAAGTATAGATAAATCATGTATACGATTATATTATAAATATATTTTTTTATTATTTCAATAACAGATATCATATTTTACTATTCTGTCTCACGATTTGTATCTGACTCATCGTACTGCAGATCCTCGCTCTCGCAAACGAGTCTTCCTCTAAGTCGATATCTGCACCGTAAAATTTTTGTAGACTTACACGTATTATGTTTCAATTAATAACGCGGCGAGCGTTTCCTGAAAACGCTTATACAGTGTGAGTCTTAAATAAATGCAAATACTTTTAAGGGGATATATTACGACCCCAGGAATACGTCTATGAGTTTTTTTTTCACAAAAAAAGATGTAGAAAATCGTGCATTTTCGTTTCAATTTTCCTGTATATTTTAGAAAACTTTTTAAAACTGCCTGATTACCGCAAATTTACCCACGGTATAATTATTTCTTAACCTACCATGCTTGCGGCTTTAGTCTATGGCTACACACTAAAAGAATGGATGCAAATACAGAAAAAAACAGGTGGCTAAAAATAAATCAATTTCTTTTTAAATTTTGAAACACTATTTTCTCTCTATTTTAAACTCTCTATTTTCTAACTCGGTTATTTTGGACTTATTTGGAAAAGGGTAAAAAGAAAATATGTTTCTTTTATTGAGATCTACCAGCTCTGAAAATACTTGCTCTTATTCAAGATTCACCCTGTAGAGTAATACCGCTCTTTTGATAACTGTCTACCACTGATTGAGCCACGATTTTTTTGTCTGCCCTTTTACATACGGCTTTTAAAATAAATAAACAATAAACATCAACATTCCACCATAGAGTTAAAAATTAATAATTAAAACATTCGATGATTTTTTTGTAAAAATTCCATGCCTCTTTCAGCCAAAAGGCCTATATTTTATCTGCCGGCACTGTAGCCACGAGAAAAATGTCTGTCAACAATTTTACACGTTTCTTAATAATAAATAAAAGCTATTTGGCAATTATAACTCGTGTACCTTATAATATTTTTAGTGTGAAAATTTCACCCTTTCGGTTGGCCACCCCCGCTTTAAGCCCCGGGATCGCCCTGGCAGACATGACTATTTCACAAAGGCTACACAAAAGGATATTTCACAAGAAAAATTAGCCATGTAACGATGATAAGGTTTTTTATGTAGCCAGCTCTCCGTCTATTAGCTCCCCAATCTCAAAATCAGATTATATGTGGGTAGTTTAAAATTGGTTTTAACCTGGAATCAATATTATCTTTTAAGTGAGCTGAGTTCCCCAAAAGACTTGAGCACCTCTAAAATCACCATCGGTATCTAGTTGCGCCACTGTAGACAAACCATGATACCATTGATTTGTCTTGGGCACATTTACTCTTGATATGTCAACAATACGTCGACTATGAGGTAAATGTCGGCAATGTCGAGAATGACACAGGTGCAGGTTTAATGAAAGAAAATCACAACAATGCTATAAAAATCGGAGAAGAACTATTGGAATATGTAGCGGAATTCAATTACCTCGGCAGTTTGATCTCGGAAAAGGCCAATATCGACTCTGAAATTCAGCACAGGATTAGCAGCGCCTCAAAAGCGTTCTGGAAATTAAAAGACAGGGTTTTCTAAAACTATGACTTGAGCACAAAAACGAAACTTGCAGTGTACCGGGCAATAATAATCCCCACCATGTTGTATGGGAGCGAAACCTGGGTGCCGTACCGCCGACACATGAACGCATTAAACAAGTTACGACAGAGACACCTTAGACAACTCTTAAGAATCAAATGGTTATCCATCATGTCTCAAACGTATCGGTCCTTGAAAAAGCTAACTGCGAGAGTATTGGAGTTATGGTTACAAAATCCCGCTTAAGACGGGCTGGCCACGTATGCAGGATGCAAGAGAACCGCCTACCGAAGTCTCTTCTTTACGGTGAGCTTGTGAAGGGTAAGAGGAGGCCGGGTGGACAACTCAAAAGGTGCAAGGACATTCTCCACGAAAACTTAAAGGGGATTAATACGCAGAATGAGTGGGAAGAAGCAGATCACAATAGAACTAAATGGAGAAGAATTGTAAAATCAGTTAACAGCGACAACCAAAAAGTAAAGAGGCAACAAAGCAATGAGATTTTTAAATGTCCAGAGTGCGGCAGACAGATAACATCACGTTTTGGGCTTTTCAGTCACAGAAAGGCTCATGAAAGAAAACGTCTTGTGTGACCATCTTCTGATGCGTGTCAAATACTCGTTAGCGAGTAATGGCAGTATGTATGTATGTATGCATTCAAAGAGGAGTGATTGACAATGTCAGGAAATAAATAAATAAATGTGGCAACTTGACAATTTTTACAGCAGAGCTACCACCTGAAATCAGCGGGAAATTTAAATTCCAGTAAGTCCGCCCGACGCCGAATATGGCTATGGTTGGCAACAATGAATTTAAAAATCGCGACCTCGATGACGTAATTAAAAGTTTAATTGGTATCGCGGATAAGTTTGTATCTGTTTAATTGTCATCAAATATATTTATAATATTTTTGTCCTAACTCGATTGTTTGAATACTATAATATAAATGAATATATTATTATATTGTCTGTATGTAAAGCTTATTATAGACTTGCCAAGAATTGTCGTCACTCAAACTAATCTAACGTTGTTAAAAATATTGAGGTAATTTGTAGGTATTAAAACGAAAAAAAAGGCTAGATTTGCGTCAGAGTATACCAGAGACAATAAGGAAGTCATTTTTTTCTTTATTTTTAAATTAACTGCTCAGTGAACACGAAATTTTATAGCTAAAACATCAATAGTTGTTATATTCTTATTGTTACACAATATTTTTTTAATTATTCTAGGGTAATACCGTATGATCGAAAAAAAACGGCGTCCCAGTTGGCTTGGAAATGACGATCGATGACATTCCCCATATAATTTTACATATAAAATGACAGCGATCTTCATTTCATAGCCATCACTGACGCCGTTTTCCCCCGATTATAATGTACAATCATGGTACAATCGTTCACTATAATAATAAATGGTGATTATTCAGAGAATTAAGTAAATATAGAGATGCTTCAACATATAAAATTAAAGATTTGTTGTGATTATCATGATAATAATGAGTTCCTCAATAAGTGCCACTTGGTTTTAGCTATTGTCTAGTGATACCAATTATTAATAGATTGTAAGACCCTGTATATTTTACCTCATAATATTCAGATATATTTTAAACGCCGTAACAAAATCACACCAATTTTGTCAAGCGAGGCTTCAAAGCTTATCGCTCCAGATTGTTTAGACTACGTAAGGGCAAGCCGCGATAATATAAACAGAACGCTGGTCACGGCACTTAAAAAAATATATCTTAAGGCTCATAGTTTTTTTTATGAAAGACGCACACAATATCGGAGAGGTTCAGTTTAATATTTGCGTTGGCATTTAGTTGCTTTTGAATCTTTTATAGAAGTGGAGTGTCGGTAAATGTTAATTTAAATACGATTTAAGAATTAATTTAAATAGTTATAAAATTGTGACAGTGTTGAGGCAGTGTTAAAGATCCATTAAAGGGTGAGTTGATTCACTGAGTATGCATTCTCTACATGTTCTGTTTTAATTTTATAATTGATTCATTTAAGAGTTATTAGTTTAAAGAGTTATCTTCTTTGTAATGATTTGTTTGTATCTGAAACTGAAACAGACCTTTGCGTTTGGTGTCATTGCACATCTCAGTACAGGGTAAATATATTATTTTTAAGTTATTATTAGTAGTGGCAAGGGTTCACTAGACTGATGGCAAGTTTTCACCAGTTGTTTATAGAGCTAGTGGCAAGGGTTCACTAGACTGGTGGCAAGGGTTCACCAGTTGTTTAAAGAGCTAGTGGCAAGGGTTCACTAGGCTGGTGGCAAGGGTTCACCAGTTGTTTAGAGAGCTAGTGGCAAGGGTTCACTAGGCTGGTGGCAAGGGTTCACCAGTTGTTTAGAGAGGGCTCTTCGCGTTTAGTGCCGTAAGATATGTTTTTGGACATTTGTGAAGGGTGTTTTGCGTTTATTACCCGTTGTAACATTTTGAACTGTGATATTTTACCTTAATAATAAATATCAGGAATTTTGTAGGACCGGCATACTCACAAAAGATTTTTTTCTTTTCAGGCAAGTCTATGTCATGAACCATCCTGAACAAGAACCTGCCTTACCCATAGCCGTTCGAATTAAAGTTTGGTTTCTTTTAAGTTTTTGTTTATTTATTAATGATTATTTTATATTTTTTTACATTTATTAAATTCGATTAAAATTTAATATGCTCAGGCTTTTTGGTACCATAAGATAAACAAAGTAAAATAGATTTTTAAAACTGAACAATATTTATAGTCATTGAATAAAAAGACTAATTTCACTATGAAAAAACATCACAGGTAGTGACTTTTTTTAAGACTATCAAAATAATAGTTATTTTTTATACAAGACGATAAAATGGTATTTTATCGTCGACCGAAAAGATTAATGAAATCGCGACTGAATTAATTTCGGGAGACGATAATACAATTTTATCACCACATATTTTATTTCTGGTGTTTATCAACGACATTGCAAATCTAGACATTAGCGGTAAAATCTGCCTCTTTGCGGACGATACTAGTTTCACTTGGTGCGGCCCAGATGTTACGGCACTATATGATACTATATCCAGTGACTTACGCACCATTAAATCTTGGTGCGATTCTAATCTCCTATGCCTCAACCTTTCAAAAACTAAAGTTTTGTCATATAAAAAGTACTATACAACCTTTTGTACTTAATAACACCACTATTGACGTCGTGGACTCTGTGGATTCTTAGGACTTGTTGTGGACAACTCTTTAAAATGGGACTTGCACATCGAAGCCTTATCAAAGAAACTAAGCTCTGCCTGTTTTGCGCTAAGATCAGTGTCTAAGGAACTTAACTCATCAACCTCTAGAATGGTCTATTATGCCCTTTTTGAGTCGCATCTTCGTTATGCCCTTCCATTCTGGGGTACTTGCTGCGCGACAAAATTTGATCGTATTTTCAAACTTCAAAAGAGAGCAGTTCGATACTTATTGGGACTAAACAGTAGAACTCACTGCCAGAATTTCTTTAAAAATTTCAAAATACTGACTCTTCCTTCCTTATTCATTTTTGAATCCGTTTGCTTAATCCGCAAGCACATATTCTCTATTCCGGAAAGGCCTTCTCACAACTATCCACTTAGGAATGCGGAGCACGATATTTATCTGCCAACCCCGAGCTCAGAACTAGTTAAGGGCTCAATACTGTACAATGCCAAGAAAATGTACAATCATTTGCCTTCGAATATCAAGTCACTTTCATTCTTTCCCGCATTTCGCAAAGCTCTGAAATCATACTTACTGGAGAGAGCCCTATATGCGGTAAACGACTTTTTTGTTGATGTTTAATCATGAACAATTTAGAATTTTAATTTTAATATTTTGATCATCTCACACACTGGTTAAAGGTCTAGTATTTAATATTTTATAACTCTTGATTTTATGTTATTATAACATGATTTTATCCATTTACAGTTTTCCTTTTGTAAAATTTTCTAGATACGCCTGTGTTCTGCAATGTCCATATATGTTTTATTTGTAATTTTATGACGTAATTTTTTTTTTAATTGATTTGTATTGTATGACATTTTGTGTATATTTGTTTTTGTGCTTTTTTTGTTTTGCTTTGCCGATGAAGCTGTTTTGGCTTTTTGTACAATAAAGCGTTGTTTTTTTTTATCGTCGTGTATAAAACAAATATTTTTTTCCATAGCGAGTTACGTTTTAAAAAATATTCAGAAATTATTATTTTAAGAAATTTATTACGAGTAGAAAAAATATTGTGTTGGGTTGGCGTTGGTTTCTATGTAATTTGACAAATAAATAAAGTTGTCTCTTTAGTTGTCAGTTTTGAGTCAATATTTTTTAATTATCTTTCGTGTCGATTGGTGATTGAATTGGAGCAGGAAATGGCTCAAAACGATATAAGTCAATTACCAACAGATATTCAGGCTGAGGCGACAAACGCCATATCCAAACTACTTCCATTTAAATCCCGAATAACTTATGAAAAGGAATACAAAAATTTTCAAAAACGGAAGCAATTAAAAAACGTGCGAGAAGAAATAACGTTTTTAACCTATCCTCGCTGTTAAAGTATCATTTAATTTACCCTTGAGGTTAAAGTACTATTTTATCTCCTATTTTTGATAGATTTAAGGCAATTTTAACAGTTGCTATGGGAAAAAAATATTAAAAGAGATTTTCATTTGAAATAGGTACTCTTATTCTGAAGTAAAATTTCAATAAATATTCGTCAAGTATACCTACATCAAGCAATGTTAAAATTAATATAGCGTATAATTGTGCCGTCTAAATATATATTTATAAGCAAGCATACATTATTTGATCGATGTATTAAAAGCATTTTCATAGAAAGCTGCATGTTATGCCCACGTGCCTTGTCGATCGCAATGCTAATAAACCTTGTTTTTTTCCTCTACAAACAACTATTTTTATATATTGGAAGCGCACTTGAATCAGTCCGTATATCTTTACGTCACTGACGTAAAAATAAACTTATGTATGGAATTTATTATAACGAAAGGGGTGTCTAAAGCAGGAACTGGCAACGTCAGAAAAATAAGTTGGCCTAGAAGTGTTCTAAACTGTTTTTTAATCTAAGCGTTATGTTTTCGTTTTCTTCTCAACTACTATCTATACTTAATACAGGGTAGCCCATCGAAAACGTTCCGCAAGGCATAACGGCCAGGCTAATTTTTTTTTCAGAAAATCCAATAACACGTCAATTTTGTTTGTGAGGGGGACAACTTTTGCCCCAAAAATGATTGCAAAATCTTCAACCCTCTAAGCGGGGGTGTCATCCCCCAATTTTTTTCAAATGGAAAGGGCGGTCAAGTGGTACCGCAATGAAAAGGGCTTTCTATTCTCTATATTTTCCGGCTTA
Organism: Sitophilus oryzae; assembly: GCF_002938485.1. Lineage (NCBI taxonomy): Eukaryota > Metazoa > Arthropoda > Insecta > Coleoptera > Curculionidae > Sitophilus > Sitophilus oryzae. The sequence goes on along the minus strand of NW_022146915.1, from coordinate 392,148 downwards.
GTTTTTGAAAATCGGTCGAGTCATTGAGAAATTATAAAGGATTTAAATTTGAAAAGTTTATTTAAACATTTATCAGAGTAAATGATAAGGGTAAATTTCTTCGACCAATTTGCGGTTTTTTCTTATTATTTCTAGATGTTTACGCAATCAGGTGCGGTAGTTGCTAGATAGCTGTTCTGTGACTTATGCGTTGAGCTTCTTCTCAATATCGTTAAACTTTTTAACAATTATTATGTACTCACTTGCAGAAAAAGTGGAAATAATCGAACTTTATTTTAAAAATAATGAAGGTCGCAATCGGGTTGCGCAGATATTCAATGAACATCCTGACAAACACCTTTATGGCAAAATTGTTCGCGAGTTAGTAGCAAAATTTCGCGAAACTGGTTCCGTTATGAATAAAAAGAGGCAGAGGGAAAATCCTGTAGTAAATGAAGCTATGGAGGTATTCGTATTGGGCCAAGTTGCCATGGATAGTACGCTGAATACAAGAAAATTGGCCAATGAGACCGGCGTGAATCGTACAAATGTCCAAAGGATATTAAAAAACACAAGTTCTACCCGTACAAAATTCAGTTAGTACAAGAACTTAACGAAGACAATTTTGATCGTCGCTTGCAATTTTCTGAAACTACGAGTGAACGAGTGGCGAATGATAATAATTTCCTATTTAATGTGTTTTTCGGATGAGTGTACTTTCTTTTTGAACGGTGTAGGTAACCGGCACAACTGTCGGTACTGGGCTGAGGATAACCCCAGGGGTTTTCACGAGGTGCACACACAAAACCCTCAGAATTGAACGTGTGGGCTGGTATTTTTGGAAATTCTATTGTAGGTCAGTTTAACGATAATGAGAAGAACTTCAACGCACAAGCCACAGAACAGCTATCTAGCAACTACCGCACCTGATCGTTCAACCTTGTTGTGGCAAGTGAAAAAATGCGTAAACATCTAGAAATAATAAGAAAAAAGCAAAAATAACAAAATAAAAACACTAAATCACCACAATACACCAAAACACTTTTACTTTTACACTGGACGCGCGTTTCGCTAACCATGTTAGCATCATCAGCAGATGATTATAAACTAAAGTACAATCTACAAGTTGAGCTTTTATAATCATCTGCTGATGATGCTAACATGGTTAGCGAAACGCGCGTCCAGTGTAAAAGTAAAAGTGTTTTGGTGTATTGTGGTGATTTAGTGTTTTTATTTTGCTGTGTAACACCAAAGGTTCCAACCCTCAACTGTAATAATAAGAAAAAAAACTCGAATTGGTCGAAGGAATTTATCCTTATCATTGATTTTATTTTTATGATAATTTTTTTATTGATATTGATTACTCTGATAAATATTTAAATAAAGCAATACGTCAAATAAAATTGTAAAAAATAATGTTAATGACATGACAACACCATAACCACCATAATCTAAATTATTATAAACGATAACATTCATATTCACACGCTATTTCATAGCTAATAAAAAATGTGAATGTAAATTTAGGTTTTAGTCCAACTCTTTTAAACAATGTTGTTATTCAGCTCTAGTATCTCTTTGTCTTTTAGACAATATTTTTTCAAATTATCTTATAATTATCGGCACCAGTGACGCTTCTTCACAACAATTATCATCTGTTACAGATACATACTTATCGCAGAACTTCACAGTATCAAGGATGTTGATTCAACGCCCTATCATGTTTGCATTCGAAAAGAATAACAATATTTTTACACACATTTTATCCACAGAACGGACAAACAAAAGATATAGACTTCATCCAATGGCGTAACTAGTATTTTGTTCAAGAAGGAGCAAACATATACAGGGTGAGTTTCCTACGATGTTCTTTATGGGTATCTCGGAAACTACTGGAGATAGAGAGTCGGTTAAATGGAGAAAGAATTGCAGTTTTGTGGGGTCATAAATATGCGCCTTTCAGATTTTTGAAAAAGTTCAGCTTACTAGATATTTGGAAAAAAACAAATTTTGGCTATTTTAAAAATTGTCCCTAATTCCATTATAATCTATTTTAGACAAAAAAAATTCAGATAAAAGTTGTAGATAATTATATCCCTAATGAGATTGTGTTCTCCGATTTTTTTCTAAAGCCTGTCATTTTTGACATATGATACAAACATACGTTTTTTTTTAATGGAAACCATAGTTGGCCATGACTTCATAATAAGCGCCATTTTTTAAGCTTTTCAGCGATATAAGCTATAATATGTTTCTTTCACAAAATTACTGAGTTATAGCTAATTCTTATCTTTCTTGGCTAATTTCACTTAGTTAGCCATGGAAACAAGTTCAATCGTCGTTGCTCTCAGAAATGTGAAACTGTCACATCCAATCTTAAAAAATAAACAAAAATTGTAAATAAGAGTTTTTCAAATGAATAAAAGCGTGTAGGATTATTGGTTCAACTTTTCTTGGCCATACAGTTTCGAAGATACGTTGGCCGTTGACCGGTGAACGTTACTTACGTTTTTTAGAGAACGGTTTTTAAGACATGTTAGAAAAGTTAAATTTTGATACTAGCGCATTAATAGAGTGGTTCAAACATGACTTTTATTATAACACACTAAACCCCCCCACAATGAAAGAAATGTTAAAAATTATTTATATCATAATTATGTAGACTCAGGGATAGAAAGAGGTGGACCAATTGCATGGGTCTCCTCGGTCACTTGACCTGTCCATTTTAGATTTTTTTTATGCGGTATGGGTAACAACAAGGTTTACAAAAGAACTTATGAATTGAGAGAAGCACTCGAAGAGGCGAAACAGGAGAAGTTTAATTAAGTCGACCGGTCGTTCTGTGAGAATAGTTAGAAATTCAGTTTTAAAAAGATGCATTTATGTACTCAAAACAATTGCGGATTTTTTGAAAATTTTCTAAAATAACTTGTAGTGATATTATTTTTTAAGTTTTAGTTTGTGTAATGCAAATTGTAAAGAGCCGTTTAATAATATATTTTGTCTTTTTGTAAGTAATTGTTTGTAAAATTTTGTAAAATTTGAACCAATAATCCTACACGCTTTTCTTCATTTGAAAATTTTTTATTTACAATTGTTGTTTATTTTAATTTACAAAGATCGGATGTGACAATTTCACATTTCTGAGAGCAACGACGATTCAACTTGTTTCTATGGCTAACTAAGTGAAATTAATCAAGAAAGATAAGAATTGGTTATAACTCAGTAATTTTGTGAAAGAAACATATTATAGCTTATATCGCTGAAAAGCTTAAAAAATGGCGCTTTTTATGAAGTCATGGCCAACTACGGTTTCCATTTAAAAAAACATATGTTTGTGTCATAAGTCAAAAATGACAGGCTTTAGAAAAAATCGGAGAACACAAACTCATTAGGAATGTGATTATCTACAACTTTTATCTCAACACTTTTTGTCTAAAATAGATTATAATGGAATTAGGGACAATTTTTAAAATAGCCAAAATTTGTTTTTTTCGAAATATCTAGTAAGTCATGAACTTTTTCAAAAATCTGAAAGGCGCATATTTATGACCCCACAAAACTGCAATTCTTTCCCCATTTAACCGACTCTCTATCTCCAGTAGTTTCCGAGATACCCATAGAGAACATCGTAGGAAACTCACCCTGTATATCTAAAGCCCTGTCTATGTACAGGGTGTCCAATATTCCGTGGACATAGAACTACTACGTATATTTGGAATCAAAATAAGTTCATTGAACCCAATTTACCTCTATACAAAAGTGCTTCGTTTGTCTGTTAGAAGACATCAAACTTCAACACATTTAGCTGACTATACCAACAGGTATATGGGTAGGCTATAAAGATCGGCAAAAAAAAAGTTTTTTTAATTTCACTCAAAATGAGTTATTTGGTTCATAAATGACCTAAATACAAAATATTTTCATGGTGTCTGTCTGTCTGTTCGTCTGTCTGTAACACGATAACTCAAAAACCGCTTCACCGATTTTAACCATATTTGGCACAAAAATACTGTTGCGCCCGAGAATCTGGCCATTAGTTTTTGGTGGAGGTGGGGGGTTGGTAAGGGGGTATGGAAGGGGGTTAAAAATTTTAAAAAATCGTAACTCCAAAATTACAGTAGCCAGCGAAATGCGTTTTTCAATTTAAGATTAGGAATAATATTTGCAACAAAATTTGTAATAACATCAAAATCAGTCAAAGTCGCAGTTTTTTGAGATAACTGAAACTAAAAGAACTGCCTATCAACTTTTTATTAACATATTTTAGTATGGGCGGCTATACGCGCCTCCCGGCGCCAATTTTTTTTAAATAGTAACTTGGATATAATTTTTTTTTACTTCATTATTTAAAAGCCTATGTCCTCCCAAATGCCGATGCCGTCTACCCCAACATAGCTACGCCCTTGGCTGAGACTGTTAGACAGAAGAGAGCTCAGTTCACGTATATGATGTTCCTTATCAGCGGAATGCAAGTGACTTTATTTTCTCTATTTATAACTTCGAGACGAATGAAGAAGATATTGGATATATTTTTAACATCCTGCATTCTTGGTCTGACCGTAATCCACCAGTTATTTTAACATAACCTTCTAGGTTATAAAAAAAACTATGTTAGAAACATCATGTTTGTTCCGATGCTTTCACTCTCTTGTTTCGAAAATAGATGCCAAGGTTTCAATGAAGTTATTTTCCAAAGTGGATAACATTAAAAAATATTCAATTTTCCATCAAACTAGAGTATAGCCTGTCAAACGAGAGAATACATGACAGTGACAGTCAGTCATTTGTCTGTCATTTTAATGCACACGTAAATTGTATTTCCTGTAAATTTTTGGACGTCTTTAAGATTAAGGAAGGAATACAATGCTTGCCGAAATCACGAACCTCATTTTTGACAGTTCTGTTTGACGTTTCAGTTGACACATTTGAATTTGATTTGACATTCTGCGGATTTGCTATGCTTTTCCGAGCTTAATTTATGATATCTATTATTAATTCTACAAATTGCTTTTGTTTAGAGGTATTTAGAAAATCTAGAAGGATAGTTTTGTGTCAGAACGTAAATTAACAGTGACATTCTTGCGAAATGCATTTTTCAAATAACAATGAAGACAGTTGTTAATAAAATTCCTAAAAAATAGACATTTATTAAATATTAAACAGTTTAATTATAAATAGAAACACACCATTTGATGGCTAACATTAGAAAACCTAATTATAGTCTATTACTCAATTATATACTTTCATATTATAGTTTATATAATTACACTTTGCTGCCATCTATAAAAAAAAACACAGTAAATACATAAATGTAATAGATAACAAATATGTACAGGAAAAAGTGTGTTTCTTGCTTTTCAAATTTAAATCTATACTCTCCATTTTCTACTAAATTGGTTATTTCCTCTCTCGTATCATATTAATATAAAGAAAAAACCTGAAGAAACATATTAAATGCGCATTAGAAGCGTTCGTATACAGTTAACAAATGTTTAAATTTAACAACGTTATCTAGACGTACACTTTATTATTATGTTAATTATTTGAATTGATTTGAATTTAATATTTGCTACTTAAATTATACTTATACTACCTACAGGATGTCCCTGGCTCAAAGTGAATTTGAATTTTCTATAAAAATCTACTGCAACAGTTAGTAATGAGTATATGCAAAACTCACTTTCACTTTCATTAGTCTTAGTTCCTTCTAAAAATATTGACTACAAACCCATGTTATTTATATGTGAGGACGTCTTTGGATCTCTATATTAACTTATTTCTCTGAGGTATATTGACTGTATTAAGTTACTATTTCAAATTAGATTAAAGAGTATTAATACCGACATTAAACCTAGATACACAAATGTGACTTAATTAATCAATTTAAAAGTGAAATAGTCTCGGGAATAGTATCTCTTTTAAAGCTACTAAAAAATTATTGTAAAAGGACATAGCTATACATATACAAGAAACAAAATATTTTATGGGTATATGTAGGAAGGCAATGTGCATAATTTAAAATTATTTCCAAATGTATAGGGTATGTCAGAACGAAGATCCATACTAGAGTTATATATTTTTTCTTATGGAACACCCGGTATTTTATTTAATTTTTGGATTCTTGAGCCCCAAAAATGGCATTTATTATAAGTTTTAAATATGTTTAAATTCTTTTTGAGATATTTAAAGATATGTAAATATGCATACTACAATAGAATAGATTATTAACACCCTGTACATTACTTTTCAGAATTAATTCTTGTGCGGAGTTTACAGGTAGAGAAATAAACTTTACTGAAAAATGTTATTGCTTCCTTAAAATTATACAGGGGTACCAAAAATTGTTAATCTATTTTAAGGATTTATTTTATATAAAAACTTCGTTATTTCAAATACAACACCCTGTATTTTTTTAAATAAATCGAAGCAAATTCAAATGTTCTTTAAAACTACATTAGGGTTTCCTATACCTATCTAGGTCAGATTTTGAATAAAATGCGATTTTTCAATAAAATGGCAATCAATATGGCTGGTGTCGCCATGGCAATTTTCTAGTGACAGTTAGTAACTATTTTCAAAAGCGATATTAGTTTATGGACACTATTATTTAGTTATTTATAACAGTTTACTTAAATTTACCCAGAATAGTTTAATAAGTATTCATTATTTTATCAAGAAAAATAAAGCAATATCTGCTGGCGGAACGAATGGATATGTTACTAGTGATTTTAGTTTGTGAGGAAAATCGCAACGAATCAAGGGCTTATGCTCAAATATATCCAAATAGGAATCTTCCGGATATGCGTTCCTTTAAAAAACTACAGAGCTGTCAGTGTGGTTAATAAAAAAAACCTATTAGGCAGAAACCTGTCGTTGGAAGTGTAGAAAATGAATTTGGCGTAATTGGCTCTTTTATAGAAAATCTTGTTTCTATAGAATTTTGTTTCTATACATCTTTCCGTTTTCGTATAATCAACCGAGGCGAATGAGGTGGGCCACCCTGTATAAAAAAAGTATCACTGTGCTATCACAATATAAGTGTACAGGGTGGTCGGAATTGGTCTGTTTTAACAGAGAAAACCTATTTCCTGACCCTTCCCCTAGGAGATGCAAGACCTTGTCGTTGGTGGGGAAGCTCCTGGTCAGGTGCTGGGGGGAATCCCCCCTAGCACTTGGCTTGGTCTAAGAAGCATCTCACTCATCGTCTTGTCCCTGACTGTAGTGTCGTGACCAGGGAATTACACCAAGACATATAACGATACCGGGCGGAGCTACGGACAGCCTCAACCTTGGGGCACCGGGGGGCACCCCATTGTATTTTATCCCTTAGTTCTACATGCGGGGCTCTGTAGAAGTGAACCGACTGTCCCTAGCGACTCATAGGAACACTATGAGATCTGGTAATAATAGTAATAAAAACATCACCGGTGAAGCTGTGGGGAAACCCCCTAGCGACACTGGGAACAGTAACAATGAAAGTTCCAAGGGGCCAAACCCAAAGAGAACTGGAGAGGTGGCTGACACTTGCGTGAGACCATCCTCCGCAAGTGGCATACAAGTTACCACCTCCTCCAAGGGTCGGGAGCCTACCTCCTACCTCTAAACCCAACAGGCGACACAAGCTACCGTTTCGTCTACCCGGCCTGGGTCGTAGCTCCTCGACTGTGAGGGACACGGGTCTCCGTAGGAAGTCCTGGGACTGTATGATGAGTTATAATTCAAGAAAGGGGGACACAATAGATCTCTAAGGTTGCAGAGATTAACCCCCCTCCCACTTATTCTAAATTCTAATATTTCCTGACCAGATAGAGCAAAACCGACATAGATGTCATGGCTCATGGAGACACGTTTAATGGCATAAACTGCCTGTTGATATTTTCACTGCCAACTGAGATTTCTTCAGTCTTTTTGAATTTTTTACCATTTTGAAAATTGCCCATAACTTTTTTATTTCGCGGAATAATGAAATTCTATAAAGACGTTCTTAAGGCACTTTTTTAAGCACAATTCAGTGGCGTAGTGAGTTTTTTTCTATGATTGCTCTTTTTGTCAGAAATAATAAAATATATAATTTTTTAAATGGAAATCATAGTTGGCTATGAAGTTAAAAAATGCTGGCGTTCAACCATTTCGAACATTATAAACTTAGGGGTATCTATTTCTAAGAATGAGAGAAATATTAGGTTTTTCATCTTTGTATCGAAGTGTGCCTTGATTTTGTGTTGATCTAGTTGTCTAATTATTTTTTATCGCAATTTAATATTCTATATTATTATTTATCTGCATAATTAAAGACTTTTGAAAAAGTAAATTAACATTCTATATTAGTTTTAGTAATTACAATTGAAATCCATACAATAAACAAAGAACAAAGCTGAACAAAGTATTTTTTGAGTGACGAATATAGTTTTCTAAAAAAACTCATCTAAGATGTTCAAACTGAGTACCTCCTCGTTGAATACATAATAAACATCTTTTGCGCACAGAGTTACAGCGATTTATTAAGCGAACTGGTGTAATAAGTCCAAAAGCTTGCCTAGTAGCCTTCTGCAATTCTTCTCTCGTCCAATGGTTCTTCTCTTATATGTATATAAGGTTTTTTTAATTCCCCCCATAAAAAGGTTGAAGGAAGTTCAATCACAGGACCTAGCAGACCAAGATACGGGGCCCCTTGTTCCAATCCGATTCTCTCTAAATTCTTCATTTAATGGCGTTTTAATTGTAATTGGCAAAACTAATATAGAATGTTGATTTTTCTTTTCAAAAGTCTTTAATTTTGCAGATAAATAATAATATAGAATATTAAATTGCGATAAAAAATAATTAGGCAACTAGGTCAACAGAAAATCAAGGCCCGCTTCGATACAAAGATAAAAACTCTAATATTTCTCTCATTCTTAGAAATAAATACTATAACTGTATATCGTTGGAAAGGGTTAAACATCAGCATTTTTTTAAGTTCATAGCCAACTATGATTTCCATTTAAATAATTATATTTTTTATTATTTATGACAAAAAGAGCAAGCATAGAAAAAACTGACTACGCCTTAAGAACGTCTTTACAGAATTTTATTATTCCGCGAAATAAAAAAGTTATGGGCAATTTTCAAAATGGTAAAAAAAGACCCCGTATCTCAGTTGGCAGTAAAAATATCAACATGCGGTTTATGCCATTAAACGTGTCTCAGAAATCGAGCCCATGACATCTATGACGGTTTTGCTCTATCTAGTCAGGAAATAGATTTTCTCTGTTAAAACAGACCAATTTCGACCACCCTGTACAAAGAATACAAAGTTTACAATATGTTTCATACAGGGTGTCCCAGAAATAAGTGCAAGTATTTTAACTGGTAGTATAGTTCAATCCCAGAAATACGCTTATGAGTTTTTTTTCGCAAAAAAATTGAAAATTCGGAATTTTTTGAAAAACTTTTTGGATTTTTTTTTAGTTTTTATTTAAAAATCATAATTTCTTGATAATATGGCAACATAGTTAGTAGATTAAATTTACAAGAAAGAAAATCCAGAAAAGATCCAGTGGTTCTCAAAATTTTAACAAAAAATATTTTTTTTGAAGAAGTAAAATAACTCCGTTATTTTGGACTTATTTAAAAAAACAATAAAGAGAAAATATGTCTCTTTTATCGAGATCTACGACACCTTAAAATACTAGCACTTATTTCTGGGACACCCTGTATAAAATAGTTGCATAAGCGCGCGCATTCCTAATAGCATAACAATTGAAATAAACAACTAGAAATTCTAGAAAACTTTTTAAAGCAGTTTGGGAAAATCTTCTACCGACTGATAAAGATATTTGACAAAAGAAAATCTAAATTAAAAGATATCATAATTTTGTCTAACGAAAAATTAATTTCTATGCCAAAATTAGCCAAAATCGAACCCCAAATCGGCATAACTTAGGCAAACAATAACAAGTCACATACTTGCCGCTGAGTTATGGGTCTGCATGTGTAAAATTCAAATTTTATAAACTTGCTAGACTATATTTAAGCATTTTACTACCACTCGGCTACGTATATAATCGAAATAAACATTTTTATAGGTTAATTTGATATTTACTTTAGCTTGTAATCTGTGCCCGAAAATTCCTGTTCAAATAATTGCACCAATAAAATTTACGACATTCCTAATACATACAGGGTGGTCAGATATATTAGATTCTATTTGATAATTAATAGAAGACATACTTTGATTTTTAAGGTGTTTGTTATAGTAACTCAGTCCTTACCAATGATTTTCAATGAAAAATAATCCATATAGCAATAAAAAACATTAATCAGTTCCCAAAATAAACAAAATGGCATTTTTTTGGGTTTCTGATACGAAATTAAGATTTAAATTTTTAATGGCCAAAAAGCATAAACAAAAAGAAAATTGATAATTTTAATATTCCTTGTTGCCACCTCTAGCCCTTATGCAAGCTTCTATCCGCGCTGGCATGCTTCTTGTTAAATTATGCACGTTGTCTTGGGGTATGTTTTCCCATTCTGCTAATGCTGCATCAATTAGCTGTGCGAGATTTCCTGGACTGTTTCGACGAGCTCTAACCCTTCTTTTCAGCTAGTCCCACAAGTGTTCGATAGGGTTTAGATCTGGTAAATAGGCAGGCCAGTCTAAATATAAATGACACCTTCCGTTTCAAGACATTCTCTAGCCACTCTGCTGGTATGGGGAGGTGCACTATCGTGCATGAAATTAAAATTATCCCCATTTGCAGCTCTCCAAGGAGGAGATGATTGGTTCTAGCACCAAATCAACATATCTCCGACCCGTTAAAATTTGTTGAAGTGGTAACAATGGAATTTTTGCTCCCAGTATAATACCTCCCCAGAACATTACAGTTCCTCCTTTATATCTTGGTACAGGTTTGGCAGCCTGAAGTCTCGCTCGTCTTCCTGGAACTCTGAGAACCCGAATTCGATGGTTATCTGATCATAGGCCAATTCTGGTGTCGTCCGAAAAAAGAACATTTTGCCAATTCTCAGTTGTCCAGTTTTAATGCTGAACGCGTCAATTTAGCCGGTCAATTTTATTTTGCAGAGATAACTGTGGGATCCGTAACCCTCTTCTACTGTAAAACCCTCGTGCACGAAGCCTTTTTCTTATGGTTTCAACTGAAACGTTCACACTTGTAGCTGCCAGAAGTTGTCTTTGTAGCTCTGAATGAGAAACATTGGGATTTATTCTAGCAATTTAGCACACAAGGCGGTCTTGTTGTTCAGTTGTGACTCTTTGACGATTTTGTCTGGGCTTATCCTTGTATGTTCCTAATTCCAAGTACTTTCTATATGTTTTCGATACAACACCCTGTTGTGATTTAATGTCATTTACGTAGTTTCAGGACCTTTTAAAAACAGACGAAAGAGATTCCACAAATTTTGTGACATTATAGAAACACATCGTAGAAACAAGTATGGTACATATTACCCAGTCAAGTTTGTCTATTGTACCTATTATTTGTTTGGGATTATGACTAGCGATGGGAACTATCGAATGAATTAGACTATCGAATGGTTACTGAATGAATGATTTCAACTATCGAATGGTTTTATTCGAATAAAATCATTCATTCATTTGTATACTAAACCATATGTGACAACCTCGCCGTACGACTAAATGGTTATCGTTGCGCCACGACTATCGAATGCTTTTGATAAATGAAATTTAGTATTCGTTTGATTTTTGTGTGCGTCAGTGCATTATTAGTTCTTCCAAATTTTTATAACTTCGCCTTGTAAATACTATGCTATTTTTGCGTTTATTAAAATATTTAAAATACTAAAATAGTCGTTTTTTTAAATTGACGATTGTGTGCAGAAGTGGTCAAAATTTTTTCCGAAAATTTGTGTGATTTTCCGTAGCCCGATCTTTCAATTATTTAATTTTATATGGTATATTATGGTTAGGTTAGATTGCATTTTTTTAAGGGAAATTTTGAGAAGTAGCAATTTTTAACAGAGATGAGATGAACTTACAATTAATTTTAAAAATACATATTTGTATTTTAGATGTTTTAATAATATGAATTATGCTGGATTCAGAGTTCCGTAGCCGTAAGACGTAAGCCGTATCGTTAGCCGTAAGACTTAAGACGCAAGGAAAGCCATTCATAGTTGCCGTAAGACGTAACGATAACTTTAACGTTTTTAATAGGTTATGTTGTTGTTTGGGCTGTGAATGTTGTGAATAAAACTATAATACTCCTTATTTATTTTGTTATTATTAATTTAATTGAACTAAAATGGACACGGACAATTATATTTTCGTTGCCGAAGTGAAATCTGGTGAAATATCTGTGAAATATATTATAAAAGTTGTAGAAATGGCTACCGAGTACCACCGAACCTAGCCGACAACACCCGATTCGATAAGACGTAACGTAAGAATTAAAATTGGTTCATTTCTTACATCTTACGGCATACGGCTTACGGCATACGGAGATCTATGAACGCAATCATGTGATTGTGAAGGTCGATATCCCTTACGTCTTAACGATACGGCTTACGTCTTACGGCTACGGAACTCTGAATCCAGCATTAGTTGAACTTACTAATCACATTAAAGTAATGTGGTTAAGTAAATTGTTGTCGAACTCAAATTATGGGGTGAGAAAATTTAAATTGAAAGTTTTACACGTGCCAATTTAAAAAAAAAAAGTTAACAATGTTTGTATTTTGTTTAATATGCTAATTCTCTTACATGTAGTTTTTTGCGAAGAAATATTTCATTTATGTTTTAAAGTAAATGCCAGCAAAAGTAAATATTATTTTTAAATAATAATATAAAGTAATAAAAAGTAATATAAATAATTTTGATTTCTAATTTTTTATTTATATTTTCCTTCCATTACACTGCATGCTTAGAAAATTAATAAATGTTTATATTTCATGATTTTAAAATTTGTTGTTAATATAACAAATTAGTTCTGTAATTATTATTATTTAATAAACCAACGTTGCCATTTAGAGACTATATTATTTTTAAATAGGATCTAATATAAATACTTTTGACTTCTATTTGTTGTTTATATTTTGCTACTACTTAAAACAAATGTTTATATTATTAAATGATTTTAAATTTTGTTGTTAATAGGTATAACAAATTATAACTGTTATTATTATTTATTAAACCAGTCTTTGCTTAAAAACATTAAAAATCATTTTCCTACATCCAAAATAAAAAGTATTATTGCAGTGTAACAACAGAATATTAATAAAAAAATGCAAAACATATAAACATACTACCCTAACTAACTAATGCTAAAGAATACTATTCTTTGCTAATACCAACTAATACAAATACATGGCAACAGCGCCCTTCATAATATATTTTCTGTGTAAATACTAGCACCTCAATAACTCAATAAAAAAAATAATGTGTCCTTATCTTTATTTGACTCCCCAAAAAATCGAAGATGCCGGCTTCTTTCATAGCATTGCCACCGACCGCTGTCGGGTTTCTAGGAAAGAAACCTACGTCGCCGGACGACAACTAAAATCCAGTTTATATTTTATTAAAATCGATCCTGACGAATAAATGAATTTGATAAATGAATGAATTTTATAAATGAATGGTTTTTGCTGCCGAATTACTAGAATACAATATTTCAAGGCAGATGACGCATCTATTCGATAATTTTTATTCGAATAGTTTTCGACGCATGTTTTCTTACTAGCTATCGAATTATTCGAATGAATTGCAACTATCGAATGTTTCGATAGTATTCATTCGATAGTTCCCACTACTAATTATGACCATATAGTTTTGAGGGGTATCTTAGAACTCCTCTAAGTTTACTTATTTTCTTAGGTTCAACTGAAACAAAACTGAAATTAAAAATCCTATTGTCTGTCTGTATCAAAATATTTATTATTCATATGTAAAACATAGCCTGTAGTTAATGATATTCGTATTAATAACCCTTGTCGGTTTTCCTATTATATGTATATTGAAAGGATACGTTTATTTTTTTATTCGTTTATATTGTAAATTGTGTATACTTAACGTGTATTATAACTGAATAAGTAATTCTATATGCAAATTATATCAACGTACCAAGTTTTTTAGTATGAATCGTTGATGAGTCCATAATATTAAATGCGCTGATGCGTCGATTTGATGCGTACATGCGCGCATAGAGAGTATGCTACGGTTCGTTGATGCGATGCCGTAATTAACGCGGTTCGTCAAAGCGATTCGTTAGTTCGTTTGGAAATACGTCTACTGTTTTCGAGAATGAGTATGGTGCTTAAAGCCCTAATAAATAATTTCCAATTTTTTTTTCAAAAAATTCGCAAAAAAACTCATAGACGTGTTTCTGGGGTCGAGGTACAACACCCCTAAAAATATTTGCACTTATTTAATTCACTCACCCTGTAATAATAATAATATAGTTGAAAAGAAGCTGTCATATATGTAATATTTTTATTTTCTGTACATATTGTATCATACAATCGAAAAAAAACGGCGTCAGGGACGACTGAGAATGACAATCGATAATAATTTTGGCGAGGTCAAGCCCCAGACGTCGTTTATTTGCCCCGTGCTCTTCTTTATTTTTTAATGAGGTTTAATGCCAGTTGGCCTTGAGAAAGTCATAATTTGTGTTCATTGAGTAAAAAAGATTTTTAAATGGGGTAGTTTAAAATTCGAGAAAAATATTTTTTTGTAAATAGATTTGCGTGTCTGGAAACCATCTATCCTTTTTTAATCATTCTATAATTAGTGTTATTTTTTGATAAGTTTTATGTCAGTTTTTTAGTAAATTAAGTATAGAGAATGACGTCGCCAAAATTATCATCGATTGTCAATCTCTAGCCGTCGCTGACGCCGTTTTTTTTCGATCATACGGTAGAAAATTATCAAGAATTATTGTGTATCAAAATTCAACATTAAAATTTCAAAAATATTCATAGGTACAAGCGCGTAATATTGTTTGCGACATGAAATTTTTACACAAATTTGCATATGGATTAAAACATTAAAAATTATTGGAATTAATAGGTTTGGTTTGGCTAAAAATCAAATAAGATTAATAACTAATTAATATACTACACTATAAAACATACCCTGTATTATTTCTGTAACATATATTATATTACCCTGTAACATTTCCTTTAGAACCGTTTTTTTTAATTCATGTTATTTTTTTGTCCCTTGCCCTTTAAATTAGTTCCTATAACCAGCATATAAAATGACCATCAAAACATATAGATAAAAAAATTCTTCGCTTTAAATGAATATTAAACCCAGAAAAACCTTGTGGTACTTCACGAAACGACTTGAAACAATGAAATATATAAATGAATACAAAGTTACTCACTCATTAATGCAACAAATAGAAAGAATTTCTTGCTATTCCTTCCTGCTAAGAACAAATCAGTGTGATTTATTTTTTTTATTTGAACAGGAACCAAAAAACACTTTAAACTATAATATATCACAAGACGGCTTTAAAGTATTTTCCTGTAAAAATACTGCAACATATAGATGTAAAAATCAACCAACAACACTTATATAAAAAGGATAATCACGGGGCACACGATACAAACATAACCTAAAAACGAACGCACTCCTGCGAGGCCTGCTGCGAACTGTTTTATTAGCTTGTTCTTGTTCGAAAAATGTTATCGGCGTCTATACAGACAGATTTATTTATTCATATACTTATGTTCGCTAGAATAGAATACACAACACGTTGACATTTGTTTGCTAATTTTATGTATGTAAAATTGTACAGTTTAGCGCTAATAGACTATACGCACGGAATATTTAATATATTAATAAGTACCCGAAAAAATACTTTAAAAATCTAGATATCCCTCAAGGAAAACTGCTGATGTAATAAAAGGTAATATTTCGGTTCCTCTGTAAAGTAAATAAATATACACGGTTTTTCAATCAATAAAGTTTTTTTAGGACATATTAATTATTTAAACATGGTTTTAGTGCCAATAGTTCATTAAACGTTTTATAGGATCTATTTCAGATACAAATTTTATTTGTATCTGAAATTTCAAGTTAATGTTACTTCCGGGTGGGTATACTTATTTTGAAATAGTTTCATTTTCTAAAACATTTCCGGTTTAACCGAAAGTTACCGCCAAATTGTTTGTTTTAAATTGAACGCCCTCTATATTTAATGATTTTATAATTCTACATAAAACACTAAACAAATTTTCTGTACAGGGTGGTCCGAACCGTATTCCAGAAACTTCGGCACTATATTCTGCAGATAAAAATGAGTAAAAAAATTCGTATAAATATATGTCCTAAAATGCTTAGTTTCGGAGATACAGGGTGTAGAAGTTTCATTTTTATTTCGATTTTTTCCAGATTATTTCTGAAGTAACGTCAATATTTGGATGAAAATTGGCGCATGGAAGTTTTTTGACACGAAAAATTTGATTTTGATGTCAATATGACTCCTACTTGTAGAAGGCGCCACCATACATATTTTTTAACTGGTTTGAAGAGTCATAACTTTTCGTCCGTACCTGTATAAAACTTTTGAGTAAAAAAATATACATTTACGACGTTTTTTACGTAAAAAAGGTCTCTTGGTAAAAATCGCTACGAGGAATGGTTTTCGAGATATTTTTTGGAATCGAAATTATCTATAAATTAAATATGTTGACTAAATAGTTATTAGACTGAAATCATAAATTTAAAATGTTTTTTGTGCCAAATGTTCAACAGAAACTGTTTTATCATCATTTTTTCGAAAAAAAAAATATTACGTGTACAAAAAAAAAATATTAATTTAAAAAAATAAAAAGTTTCCAAATATATAATTTCAGATTTCAGTCAACTATCTACTCAACATGTTTATTTTTTGTCAATAATGACATGTATTGACTATTTCCATTTTAAATATATTGAGAACGGTTGCTCGTAGCGAGTTTTACAAAAAGATATAGTCTATAAAATGAATAACTCTGAATTTTGACCGTTATTTTTTACCCACATGGCAAATATAAAATCCCTCTGTCAAAAAAGTTGCTGATATTCTTTAAATTGGGTGCCTGAACGAATCAGATAGGTAATTCTTTTTTACTTTCGTGAAATAGAAAAGGAAAATAATACATAACAAGTGACAGTTCTTCCTCTTCTTGCAAAAATCAACACGAAATGTCATAATTGTCAAAAGTAAAATGTCATCAGCTTTTGACATTTCTAATATCAGACCAATGCCGTCTCCAATAGAACAGCCTCGGAGCGAGATTTATGACGTCACGCTAGTTAGATACTATGGATTAATAAATATGTTGTAATATACATGGAAAAAATAATTATTCCTCGTATTTTTGGTTTGTATTTTAAAAATGATATCGTTTACATGAAATATACATAATATACAGTTAATAAATACAATATATAAAATAATTATTCCTATATTTTTGGTTTGTATTTTATAAATGATATCGTTTACATGAAATATACATAATATACAGTTAATAAATACAATATATATATATATATATATATATATATATATATATATATATATATATATATATATATATATATACCTATTTATAGTAATAAATACTTTGGCAAATAAACTATGAACCATACAAATGCAGCATATGTTTTACAATATACAAATAATGAATAGGTACATAAGATAATGGGTAAAACATATTTTAAATTTTGGGGTTTGAAAATCGATCTAATTTAACAAAAAACATTCAATATCTACTAATAGTGATGTATTATTATTTGCATTCACAAAATTTATATGTATATTTTGCAAGTATCAATGTTCGAAAAATTATATTTGCAAATTATACAATATCATAGAAAAAAAGGCGTCAGCGATGGCGATGAAATAGAGATCGCTGTCATTTTATATATTGGCTGTTATTCGTTTCACAGACTGTACCTATGTTTTACGTAAAAAATTACGGAAATGTATACGTTACGGTTAAAGTCCGATGTCCCGTTAATGTCCACATTAACAGGTTAATGTTTGGGTTTGGTTATGTGTTTGGTTGTTTCGTTGTGTGTTATTCTCGAGATTAACCGGGTAATGTCGACATTAACCGGACATCGGACCTTAACCGTAACATATACATATAATAGAGAACAACGGCCTACGGTCGAATCGGCCGCTGCTGGCACGTATACGTAGACGTAAAATGAAAAGAATCTTTTACGTGTAAAAATATAACAAATGTGGCATGCGTACGTAAACGTTTACGTGTTTGTAGGCTGTGCCGTTGTTCTCTATTATTTTTAATCTCAAAACGATTAGAGATAGATAGATAAAATAAATAAAATATAAATATTAAAATTATATGTGAAAGAAGGTGTATTTGTATTCAAAAATTTTCAAAAAAAATCCTAACACCGGTCCGTCAATCACCCAGTATAACGACTTTATTTTTATGTTTTTATATTATATTTCTCAATAATTTACAACATACATTAATCATTAATTTATTAATTTCTAATGAATGCGTACGAACATTAGGATCAAAGTTTATCTAAGTTACTTTGCATAAATAAATTATATCTGCATGTAAATATTAAATATTTATATTCTTCTTTGGATTCCCTGTTTGAAATTTTAATCGCATAAGCGAAGATCAACAGCAGAGAATATCGAAAAAAAAACAGTGTGTGCACAAAGTGCGCATTTTTGAAGTGTAAAACTTCTTACTAACAGCGATTAAATTGAAGGATTTAAAAGACGTTTGAAAAAATGACATATAATGCTGTTTTAATATAAATATTATTTTCAATTTATTTCTGTACATTTTCTGTTTCCTCAATAGCCTGCAAATTTTGCAGAATACCAACAAAAATATATACTTTTATGCAAATGCCTTATAATGTTAACGCTTCCATTTATTTAAGAAGAGAAAACATTTCGAACCTAACCAACAATTCGTATTTATAGTGGTTTACAGTAATTTTGTTTAATTATACGAATATTCTCGTTGACTGAAGTTTGAAATATATATGACAATGTCCTCCAATGAAAATGCGAGTTGCTTAACTCTAATAATTCTAATTCTGAGCTAACAAATGAGCTAGATGCTTTACCTAGACTGTTACCAAACCAAACTACAAACTTATCATTGAAAATATGTATGAAAATTTACTTCCAGAGGATATTGGTACACAGGTACAGGGTGGGTCAAATTCGACGCTTTTAAATGGAAACACCCTTTTCTATAGGAGATAGACCAAAACTCATCGGTGTCTGGAGCTCAATTTTTGTCAAAAACAAGATGGTGAAAACCGCATATCGATATCTGTTACCGTTTCGGAGTTACAGGGTGTTTTTCAAAAATATGCATTTTTAACAAATCGCTGTAACTTTTTTTGCTATGGAACATTTTGTATTTTTATAAAAACATTTTCAAGGCACCTTTTTACGTAGAATTTAATGGTTTATGTATATTTTTTTTAAATTAATAATTTAAGAATTATCAACAAAAAATTTGATTTTTTATATGGGACACCCTGTATATTTTTAATTTATTGAAAAGAATTTGAAATTACCTTTCCAAAAATATAACACACTTGATATTTTGCTCGATTCCTCTTCGGGATATAGAGTATATAAAAATTCGCCCGCTTTAAATTAAGTGGGCTTTGAACGGCACCGGGTCTAATGGCAAAAAATTCGAGATTGTGAGCATCAATTAAAACGAAAATAATCTTTGCTATGAGAGATGCAGAATTTTATAACAATTTAAAATATATTTAATCAACATCAACACATTTAAACTATATCTAATAACTATAAAAATAAATAGCAAACCAAGACATGAGATTTTGCTACAGGTGTTCGACATAACGACCGTCTTCTTTTATGGACAGACGGGGCAATTTTTGAACATTTCTCGCGGAATTCATTAACTCAGTAGGGGTGAAAAATACCCTCTCATAACTGCTAAGTATTTCTAATTCTTGTCTAGATTATACGGAAGAATAAGGAACCTTTATTCTTCCGCAAATATATCCATAGGATTAGATCCATGGACACTAAGTCAGACGGCCTCGACGGCTGGGATCTTGGTTAGCTATTCAATTATTCTTGAAATTGGCTGCAAAAATTTGCTGATAACTTCAGCGTTCAGAGGCGGTGCGTCGTTTTGCTGGAAAAATATGTTTTCGAGTTCCATTAAGGGCATATCATCAATAAGGGGTCCAAAGCCTACTAGTTAAAAGTGGCGAACTTTTAAAAATTCTGTATTTCGAAGGGGATTATAACAAAATATGAAGTGTGCTATATTTTTGGAAAGGTAATTTTAAATTCTTTTCAGTTAATTAAAAATATAGAGGGTGTCCCAAATAAAAAATCAATTTTTCTGTTGATACCTCTTAAATTATTAATTTTAAAAAAATTATACTTAAACCATTAAATTCTACGTAAAAAGGTGCTTTGGAAATGTTTTTATAGAAATACAAAATTTTCCATAGCAAAAAAGTTATAGCGATGTGTTAAAAATGCACATTTTTGAAAAACACCCCGTAACTCCGAAACGGTAACAGATATTGATGTGCGGTTTTCACCATCATGTTTTTGATGAAAATTGAGCTACAGACACCGATATTAGTTTTCGTCTATCTCCTATAGAAAAGGGTGTTTCTATTTAAAAGCGTCGAATTTGACCCACCCTGTACAATATCAAGTTTATTATAATGATTTTTTTAGCTTTAAATCAAATTATTTTTTTTAACTGAAACTTTTTTACTAATTGAGGCATTGACCTTAAAAAATGTATGTAATCAATCATGGATTAATCCTTGTCTTGTAGGTACTTAAAAAACTGATTGTATAATAGATAGGCAAGTAAGTAGTAGTACAGGGTACTTAAAAAGATAAGGTATAGAAAAAAATGTTTTTTTAAACAAGCATATTTCAATCACTTTTTAAATAGTACAGTAGTGATTTTTTTGTCAAATACTTCCTTATTAAAATTAGGTAAATCTTACACAAATTTAACAAGTTATTATGTGCCTAACACATACATAATATATATATTTGACTTAAACAAAATAAACACGTTGTGATTAAAAAATGGAACAGATAACTTGACACAGTTGTTTTTTGATCAGACACTAAATTTAATATACCTCTCTATATGTATTTCAAAATCCATACCTTCAAAAATACTTGTATAACAATATTATCTTAAAATAAACTAAAATGTTACCATAACACAGTTTTGATCATAATGAAAAACCGTTTATCATATCAAAAATAAGAATTTCAAGCCATTATTTCTTTTAAGGCTTTAAAGGTAAAAAATAACTTCACTACTACTTTTATGTGACTACTAATGTGTGTTACTCTATACACATTAGCATTTTACAACTATTTGCTAAATATCTAGACACCAAAATAATTGAAATACCTCATAGTTAAATGAATGATTCAAAATGTAATAAATATTGATTGAAAGAATATAACTCACACAAGGAACTACTGCATTCCTTTTGTTTTAGTAATTCATTCCCTACATGGATACAAATCTCTCTGAATATCTCTTGTATCGGTTACAATTACCCACTTACCTGTATTTGTAACAAAAGATCTGTTTTCTTTCTTCTGATTTCTATTAAGATTTTCTGTTGTTCTTGCGTAAGGTCTAAAACAATATGAGCAATTATTAAAACTAATATTTACTTTCGATTAATATTAATATTTACACCTTTAAAAAAATCGTATGCCTTACTCTTTTTGAGCACAGAAAACATGAAGAAGTTTTGTGATAAATAGTAATTTAAGAAGGATGACTTATTACAAAATTAACAGGATTGAAGAAGTTTTGAAAGATTATGTCAAAATTTCACATAATTTTTTGGTTAATACAAGATTTGGGCAGAACAAAAAAGAACAATAACTGACTAAAATAATAGAATTACTGTATCATGTAGAATATGAATCATTTATTTGCGAATTTTATCTGTAAGCGCTGGGCGTCAATAAAACCATACTCAATTACAGAAACTTTTCCATTTTACATATTATACAATATATTTTACACCATTACATACAACTAACTAAATTTCCATGATATCCTGTACGATCTTTTCAACTTTTATGATACAATTTAACAAAATATTGCTCATTATTTACATCGAACTGCTCTTGACATTAGCCTATAAAAACAAAATAACAACACACCTGCAATATTGAACGTATCCAAGCTGGTGCCGTTCGCCCCCATCTTTAAAACATTTAACATTTCGTTCGAAAATCATAAAAAAGTACACCGAAAGTCATTTTGTTATTAAAAGAATAATTTTTACAACAAAATACAAGTCAATATAAAGAAATAACCGCCATTTTGGACCTTTAAACGTCATCACATTGACAAGAAAGTTTATTTGGACATTTGAACTACTAACCAAGCTTGGTATACAACCAATGACGTCATAAGAATTTTAAATTACATTTTTGAGGTTACAGTAACTTTAACGAACTCTTCGCGATCATTCCTGATTCAAAACAGTTTTATTTTATTTTAACTGGATTTATTCGAGTGAAAACGATAAATAAATAGTTCAAAATACATCAGAAAAAGGAAAAACTGCTTGATCTGGACAAAGTAAATCCGCTACATAGCAAACAGTGCCTGCAGTTCCCTCGTAGAGACTATAAGGATTATCCGGTGTTCTCGCGTTAGTTTGAAATGTATCGGTGATCATAAATTGATAGAAATATACAGCCATGGATTTATATTTGATATCTCCAGTTAACCTGTAATAGAGAATTAATATTAGATTGATCAAAACGTTTGTGTTCGTGTAATAATTACCTGTACATTATTAAGAATACATAACCATTTCCAGCGATCCCATGGCATAATCCAGGTCCTTTCTTCAATAAGCCTTTCTTCCATATCAAGTGTGCCATTTTCTCACATGATTTTAAGTATTTTTGGTCATGGAAAATGAGATAGGCTTTAGCCATAAGGTAGAATATACCTTGAAGAAAAATGGATCAAGTATTTAATGTAAATATGTTGTATTTATTGTGATACCTCCTGCACCATGACACCAATGGACCAACTTGGCATCATAACCGATCTCATCAGTTGCTGCTGGAAAGTTTCCTAAAAATCAGTGTTAATAATACAAAAAATATCTAGAAATCTATGTAGAACCTTCTTCAGTTTGCAGACTTAACAGATAGTCGACAGATCTTTTAATATCAGCCTGATCTCCAGGATTTTCTTTAAGGTATCCAGGAACAGATAAAATACTTTGCAAAATTGTACTTAGACCATGAGCAGCACCTAGATATTCAACCTAAAATAATTTATTGAGTAAGTAATAATTCCCAACTACAAGGGCAGTCAGAAAAGTTTCAAACTGAACAAATCTTTATAATTGAGTTAAATCTGATATACCTGATAGTAAGAGTACATTAACGGACATGGACTCTGATGTCTTATGGAATAATCTCTACCAGATTTTATCATTGTTTTGCAAAGTTCAAACAGATCATCTTTTGGTAAAGCTGTATTTGTTTCTTTGGAAAGCCATAGAGATCCCATAATATATCCTATATTATAAAGGCTCATTAATAATTGTTAAATTAATGGTAAACTTCTTGCCTGCTCTGCCGACAAAAAGCTCATCAGAACCACAATTAAGAAAATTTGGATTTTTACAATATGCCGCTATCTGATGGTACAAGTTCTTGTAGTTATGGCTTTGACCTTCATCACCTGTTACATGATATAATACAGAAGCCAAAGCGAAAACGCCACAAGGTCCAAGTATAAATGATGGCAATTCCTAAAAACGATGGAGAGATAATTTTATAAATCTCAAAACATGGTTTGAAAAGTTACTTTTTTGTTTTGTTGTGATTGCTCAACCAAATTCAATGCTGGCTTTAAGTACTGATAAGCTTTGGTCAAAAACAGTTCCTTTTCTGAACTTAGTGCTGGTATACGGCTTAAATGATAAAACATATATGAGATACCAGCTGTACCAAGATACAATCCATCACCTACAATATTCAAGAATATATTAAATAGATTATATTTATGTCAATGTGTCAGGCCATTGACAAATAGCTGTATGAGGGTTCAGTCTCCAAGTTGCTAGACTTTTTGAAAAGAATAGGAGAATGTAACGTAAGGATCAGAAGAGGACCAAAATAGATCCGAAAAGGTCGCAATGGAACAGGTCGATAGCTACCTCGCAGAATCTATTATTAATATATTACTTACCAGCATTTCTTTCATTTGCTGCTATGTTTGATTCAATGTCAGATACAAGTCTACCGATGTATTGCTTTACTTGCTCTTCAGATGCGTTAATATTTTCGATTTGTTCGTAATTCTCGGCTTTCGGGTTCGTAAAATATCTTTGACGCGAACTCATTTCGCTTTTGCTTAGCACATTCGAAAATTTTCGTATGAAACGTCGAAACCTTTCAAAAAATTGAAATTTAAGCGGTGCGACAAATATGTCCTGGACAAAATTTACATGCTATGAACTGTCAATAATGATTCGTGATAATTTACAGGAGAATGCACATTTCCTGAATAGAATTAACAATATTTTTATATCATAAACGATCTCGTAAACAAATAACAATTGATTTGTTTTGTTTACAAAATTCTAACCTGTCTTCTACTGACAGCGAGCGATTTTAACTGATAGAGGGCGCAAATCGCAATTTTGAGATTTTCGAGACAGGAAGATTTATTGGAGATTTTTACAAATATTATGTTTATTAAATAGAATATAAACATAAAAAGGGCCCACAGAAAGGGCCTATTAAAGGTTTAAGAAAAAAGGTAAAATCAACAAATTAACGAATGACCATAGATAAATGAAACAAGTTTAGATTGGAAAGTGCCACAAAACATCCCCCTTTAGAACTTCGTCTGTCATGTTAAGAAATGAAAGTAAATAATAAAGCGCCTCTCGTGTTTGTTCGCACTCAAAAAGTTTGTACATTTTTACTTAATGTACATTTTTTTAATTGTAAAGTAATATATTACATTTAAATTGAATATATTACATAACAATTATGTCAATTACAGGATTACTAGCTTGTTTTCTAACATTTTTTAAGTAAAACGAATTATAAAATTTCAATATATGTATATTTGTCGTAGGTATAAAAAAAGTAAAATATAAAATGGCTTACTTACATTGCAATAAAACTTCCACATTTAGGTTTGCAATCCAAACGCAATATTTCTATTTCACAAATAAAAATATCCGACAACACTAAAATCACTGAAACTTCCGCGGCTGACAACGAAAACTGAAAAATATAACGGCACTTTTTGTTTTGGACCTGCATATCAACATTACGCTGTACTATTATGTGTTTGTTGTTGAAATAATATAAAATATCTAATTATAACTTGTAAATTTTAATATTTTAACATGATCATGATTTTAACTACTTTTGACAATAACTAACTTTTTGTTATCAAGATGACATTTTAGACGGCAACTGACATATATGTCATAATATTTGAATCTTAAATATGTATGGAATATAATTTATAAATTACTATAATGCAACTTTATACTAAGAAAACATTTATACATTCACAAAATACAACAAAGTCTAATAATATAGTTTGAAAACAATGAATATTGAATTAAAATTGAAAAAGTTAAGCGCGACCCCTTGTGTCAAAATTAGATGATTAAATTTTCGCAATTTTTACACCATTTAATGACCCGTGGCGCCTCTAGTGTTTGTTCGGGCGGTTGGTCTTTTACTCCCGCTTATGGCCATTAAAGAAAAAGTTCTAAAGGGGGATGTTTTGTGGAAAGTGCCCATAAGCACAATGTAAACACTATTTGGCGCTATTCTTGCAACGGTCGCGACCCAAAACTTTTGACAATTTCGGAGCGGTTCGGCTTTTTCCGGAACTATATCGCCAAATATGGTTTATTCAAATTTATTATTATTTTCGTTTAATTTTATAAATAAAATACAGTGTGTTGCATACAAGAAACTTTATTTTATATAAGGACGCATGTATGAAATAACTATGAAACATTGAAAACCGACGTTATGCCACGATCCACGATGGTTTTTGCAGTTCACAGTTCACAGCACAGCTTTTTAAGTTTTTAATGCCACTTTTTCACAATTATCACCGGTTGGAGTAAATAAAACTTGAATTAAACTCACAAGATAGCAATAAATACTTTGAAAATGGACGCTATAAACACTTTTCGGAATTTCTTTAATGAGAGCCTCTGATGAGAGCGGTTTAGATTTTGAAAGATTATTATGCTTTTTGAAGATTCTGACTTTGACAAGAGAAAATTATTTCTGCTTTTGTTTGCCGTTGTTCTTAGCGACCGCTATAGCAGCGCCAAATCGCGTATAACGGTCGCGACCCAAAATAATTTCGCGACCTAAAATTTTTACGGGCTTTCCAATCTAAACTTGTTGCATTTATCTATGCGAATGACCCTGATAGCAGGGTTCGGAAGTAGTTAATTAAGATGTAATTTACCTGATTAACTACGTGTGTTTTTCTTCAAAACTACGTTTTTCCCGTTCATTAACTACATGAAAACTACGTTAATAAACTATGTATTGATATTATGAATATTTTTCCTTTGTATGAGGTGTAATAGAGATAATATGATGTAAATATTATATTTAAAGCCATATTTCTTCTGTTTTCTTAAATACATTATGTGTTTTTAAAGTATATATATAACATGTAGTTTTCCGAACCCTGTCTGATAGTAGCTGTTAGTGTAGTTATGCAACTAAACTTACACTGAATCAATAATTTGTTCTCTATGGGTTAGCTCGGCAAAATTCAACCCTAAACATAGTTGACATAAGGACAAGAATAAAACTGAAAATATATTTTGTTAATGCAAAATAGATGGGATCTAGAAATATATTACTAGCCATTATTTACTTGTTTAAATGTTCTATTTTTGTATAAAAATTAATAATTTGGGGATGTGTGAATTCAATAAAACAAAGTTATTTTTTTTAAATTAATAATAGAACTTTTCTTTAACATTATCAAACGCACAGTAAGAAACAAGTATATCAATATAATAAGTAATATAAAACATGTAACATATATTAATCATCTTCATAGTCACTGAGATCTAAATCTTCCATATCCTCAGATGTGATCATTTCCATTATGGCTCTAGAACACACAGTTATAGTTGCTTTATAATAAAATATAATAAGTAATTTAAATGTAACATTTAATAAGGTAGAATTAGTGTTGTAATAGATAGAATATTCCCATTTGTTACAAGGGAACATTCCCTTATAAGCAAATGCATAAACACGAACGCGCATGTACATACAAGAATTAAAGAGAACGTTCGCTATAAACACTTTTTTAATATTTTTCTAAAAATAGGCGCATATACAGGGTGAGTTTTCTGCGATGGGTCTCTTGGAATCTGCTGGAGCTTTGGAGAAAGAATACAGTTTTGTGAGGACACATATATGCGCCTTTTGGATTTTTGAAAAAGTTTATAGCTTAATAGATAATTCAAAAAAAAATTCGCCATTTTAAAAATTAAAAAAAATTAAAAGTTTTTCAGATGAAAGTTGTAGATAATCATATTGTTAATGAGAATGTGTTCTGCGTTTTTTCTAATGCCTGTCATTTTGACATATGCTTTTTTTCAATAGTTGGCCATGACTTCATAAAAAGGGCTATTTTTAAGCTTTCCAGCCATATAAGCTATAATATACATATTTTATTTCTTACGAAAATTACTACGAGTTATAGCCAGTTTTAATCTTTTACCTGCAAATAAACATGTTCAGAAAGAAGATAACGTAATAATTTTTTTCTTCTTTTTATTCTAAACGTTTTCAAAGAAAAAAACGCGAAAATTCAGAATAAAAATTCTGAATTCCGGGAAACTTCCTTCAAAAACAAATTCTTGAGCATTTTACAACACTAGATAGAATTATTAATAAAAAAACAAAAGAATACAATAAATATATTTGTTTCGCTCGACCAATGCCTTCTATAAAAGATCAGCCTACGGGCGGACTTTTGTTTACTTCATCAGCTGTACATACTTAGATATTGGGTTAGATTCTGTATTCATATTTTGTCGGTTGATTTTTGGTATTATTTGTTATTGTAGTGCAAAAAACTAATTATTTTGGTGTTTAAGTGACATAAAGTATTACCAGATATATGGTTACTATGATGGTCACTCTGTTTCTCATAAAAAACACGAAATATTACACGTTTTGTTAAGTGCTTTAATCTAAAAGTGCCCATAAATTTTTATTTATCCTGATTTTTGTGTGGGTTTTTTAAGACTCTAACAATTCATCAATAAAGCTTAAGTGGAGTGTGTTTTTGGTGCTATGCCTCATCTTTGTTGTGTTCCTGGTAGAAAGGATAGTTATACTAGGCAGCCTAAAGTATCCGGAAGAGCAAGAAAAGTGGGTACGAGTTATAAATCAAGACAATTCTATTGAAAATATCTTTAATAAATTTAAAAATAATATTCTCCCAGGATGGTATTAAAGAAAACTGGACAATTATGTTTATTTTATTCATATTGTGGAATCTCCACTCCATATGTTGTTGGTTCAGCTTCGATAGATTCAAACACGTAAGATAAACACGTAAGTAGGTATTATGATCTAGGAAAAAATAAAGAATATGTGTATTAAAGATCATGAAAAAGATTATTATTTTGAGTTCAAAATTAAAAAATATTTTTGTAAAGACAAGAATGATAAGGTTTAAAAGAAGAATGTGTTTTTGTTTGATAATATAATGTATGTAAAGCATAACATATATTTGTTCAGTAATTTTTACTGAATAGTGTTGATTATTTATAATACCAAATTAATATCAAATATTTAAGTGATGGCTGAATACAATATGAATAAAATAACAATAAAATTGGTATATTTGCAATACAAAATTAAGTTTTAAGAATAAAGATGTTACTAAAAGTACTAAGAAATTCATATTTCTTTGTTTTAATTGGTCTAATGTTATTTACATTTTATGTAAAAATTATACAGTATCATCGAAAAAAATCGGCGTCTAGTTGGCTTGGAAATGAACATCGATGACATTCCCTAAATAATTGTACACATAAAATAATTAACTAGAATTTTACAATCTTGGAAAATTTGATATTCTTGAACCTTGTTTCTAAATATTCTAAATTTTTTGATTTTCTTGGGATTTAGGTTCGGGAAAAATGCTGATTAAGTTTTCATTTGGTTTTTCCTTATTTTTATTTGGTTAAAAAAAAACGTTTTGGCTAACATTATAGCCTTCATCAGTGTTGTGTCATATGAAAAAAATAATGTCGAATATAATCCAAAAAATTACATATAAAATATTCACACCACGCACCACATAATGTTTACTGCGTACTCCATAGTCAATGTAGATAGTTTTAGTGTTAAGAATAATAATTTTAAAAAATATGTGTGGTCATCTTTTGATAAGTTTATATTAGTTTATTAAGTGCAGTAAACGTTATGTGGTGTGAATATTTTATATGTCATTTTTTGGATTATATTCGACACTATTTTTTTCATATGACACAACACTGATGAAGGCTATAATATTAGCCTTCATCAGTGTTGTTTTTTTAAACCAAATAAAAATAATGAAACCCCAAATGAAAACTTAAATCAGCGTTTTCCCGAACCTAAAAATTCCAAGAAAATCAAAAATTTTAGAATAACTTTACATATAAAATGCCAGCGATCTTCATTTCATTGCCATCGCTGACGCCTTTTTTTAGATGATATGTATTGTATTATTTGTAAATATAATTTTTCGAACAATGATACTTGCAAAATATACATATAAATTTTGTGTATGCAAATAATAATGCATCACTATTAGTTTAGTTAGATATTGAATGTTTTTGTTAAATTAGATCGATTTTCAAACCCCAAAATTTAAAATATATTTACATTTTACCCAATATCTTATGTACCTATACATTATTTGTATATTGTAAAACATTTGCTGCATTCGTATGGTTCATAGTCTATTTGCCAAATTATTTATTACTATTATGTTGTAGTTATTAACTGTATATTATGTATATTTCATGTAAACTATATCATTTTTAAAATACAAACCAAAAATCTGAGGAATAATTATGTTTTCCATGTATTCTACAACATGTTTATTAATCCGTAGTATCTAACTAGCGTGACGTCATAAATCTCGCCCCAAGGCTGTTCTATTAGAGACGGCATTGGCTCGACGGGCCATAGATGTCTTAGAAAAGAAATAATTACTGATGGGAAAAACCGATTAATTTCGATAATCGAGTACTCGAGTTTCAAGCGATTGCAATAACCGAGTGATCGCTCGAGCGAAATATCACTCGTATTTGAAAATACGGGTTTTCGCCCGTCGCTTGTTGTAAGTACTCGTTAACGCCAAGCGACAAGCAGTAAGTTGCGTGCGCAGGGCACATATTCTTTCGGTGACGAATGGCAAGTAGCAAGCGACGAGCGAATCGCTTGGTCGCTTGATTTAGTTTATTTCAAAGCATTGTCGATGTAGGTCGTAAAATTTTGTCCCTCAGATACGCAACGGACGGAGTCGTATAAATTTGCTACCTGCAATGTATGTAGAAAAGCTTTTTATCGAGTATGTCATTTTAAAATCGGATAGCTTGCGTTGCGTTCGTCGTTCGTAACTCGTCACTGGCATCGCTCATTCATAATCGAGCGATGTCGGTTATTTCAATAATCGAGTACACGGGCGAATTTTCGCTCGAGTTATTCCATCACTAGAAATAATCGATAATTAACAAGTCTAAAACTGCACGAATCAGTAATACTAAGACTATAAATGCAATCGAAAAAAATAAGACAATATTTACCTCAAGACCATAACTTCAGATGAAGACACTGTCCAATCAATTGGACCAGGATGCGAAGCTTTATGTTCTAAAATAGAATTGATGCGATTTCTTAACTTGGCAATGACAGCAGAGGTACTTTCACTGCATCTAAATCGCATGGTACCGTTTATGGAAACGCCACTAAAGTCACTTTCGTGAATCCTGCAAACGAAATAAAACAGCTCATTTGTATTATATCTAGAGGTTCCTCATCCACGCGTTGCTGTGGCTAAGAGCTCGAACACGCTGACGACCAGGTCGCACCGGCCAGGCCGCTGTTGCCGCTAAAGCCATTAAATCAAATGATACAGCGCACACTAACGTCACAGAATATACACCATACAGAAGCGACAAAGAGCTTTGAATAGCATTGGTCAAATGGGAACTAATTGCGTGACGTCACGTTTGACATCCGTGCGCCTTGAACAGCATTTCACACTGAAAGAAAATTGTTAGATTTTAATAGAAAATGATGAAAGGCAGGTTTATTTAATTTTTAAAAACTAGAGGGATTTAAATCAGTATTTTTATTTAGAATTAAAAATAAATAAATAATTATGAAATATATTTTTTAGTCTTTTATGCATAATATCTAGAAATAATTATACCTGCGGTCGTGAATTTTTTTTTGGTGTATAATTCTTTGACGTCACGTTTGACAGTTAACCAGCATTACCCCCTCCTAAAAATTTTGAAGCAAATCTCTTTGTCGCTTCTGTATGGTGTATATTTTGTGCTAACGTCCTGGCCGTCGGTTGGTCGTTGCGACCAGTAGACTGCACTAAAATATTATTATTTTCTGTCGCTTGTTGTCGGTTTTCTTCCAAATTAATAATTTTTCAGATGAAATCCCTCCAATTCAACGCACAATATTTTATTTTCTATAAGATATAGTGTTTTAGTGTAGTTTTTGCACACGTGCAGAAAATCCAAAGAAACAGTATGGACTGGATCAAAGGGAAACTTAAATCTAGTCCCTTTTTTTTATCAAGGGTCGATTCTAGTAAAAATTCAAAACATTTTTATATGACATACTCTATCTATAGTTGGTATGATACCTGTTTTTTTTACCTGTACAGTTTTTCTACAACCACTTGTTGTTTTTTTATTAAATTAGTTTTTTTAGTTGTATTGTAGTCATGTACAAGGAGGACTACTGTATTTTAAATATTATATCTAATTTAACTTTTTTCAAACATGGTTCATTAGACTATATTTCTACTAGGTACATTATTTTTAAAAAAAAATAAGAGTAAAAGTAACTTAAACATTCATAAAAATAGAAGTATTTACTGTTGTAGATTCACAGTAACAATAAAAAAGAGGAATTTATATTGTAAACATTGAAATAACTGGAAGCTAAACTTTCTACCTTATATTTGGAGCCAGTGTCTGACGACCTTTTTTTTAAGATGGCCCTAATATGTTTACTTCTAAAGTCGATAAGAGCCATGAGTAGAAGTCCATATCAGTAGAAAAAAGAAACAGAATATCTCCCTTTTTGGCGGTCGCGCGTACACAATGCTTTTTGTTCGGCCTATTTGTTCTGCTTGTTCGTGCGCGCTCGGTTCGTTCGGGCTAAAATGCTCAAGTTTGGACGCACCTTTAGGAACAATACTGTTTTTGTCCTTTATTGATATAATGCTGAAAATCTCACGAGTTACAAGTCTCACTCTACACATATTAAATTACATAGACGTAGGATGTAGAATATTCTGTTATGAAACGAGTGATGGAATAGCAGGCATAGCGGATTTGAAAAACATGGAAATAACGACGTTATCGTGTAGTCGGGGTTGGAGATTTTACTTACTCCATTTACCACACCAGTATTTATTAAGGAAAAGTCCAAGAATATTTTAAATGCATTATTTAATATTAGAACATTTAATAAGCTTATGAATAGCAGCTTCGCTTTTTAGTTAACTCGGATATTTTAACATTTCTGAAACTTAATTCTTTCTGAAACAATATTTTCTAATTGGTAATCTGACAACTATGTTGAAATTGGTCGTTCATCTGGCCGCAGCTATAAACGCAATATATCGGGCTAGCCGACGCGACGGCGCGGCGACGGTAGGTCGTTGCGGCCGGGTCGTCAGTGAGTTCGAGCTCTAAGGCCAGTGACAAGTACCTGGTATATTGAAATTTAGGTAAATACCCAATTTTTAAACCCGGTATATACTCATATGCTCAATAAATGGTATATTGAATTTGGGTAAATACCATTATACTGGGTATATATCTAATCATACTCATGTTTTTAATTTAAGGTTTTCTTCACTTATCGTTATATTTTGGAAAATTCACACAATATCTTTATAAATTATAGCATATATACTATTGTAAAGTTTCAATAAAATTAATTCGGTAGTTTTTACGTTAAAGAGTAACAAACATACATACAAACTTTTTTAACAGGATTCTTACCTGCAAAATTGATCTCCGAAAAAGACTAGCGGCAAGGGATAAACTATTGTAGCGTCGTGGATGTACAATGACGACGACTTCAAACGCTGGTAATACACGACTAAGGAATTTGTTACAGCTACAGCACGACAGAGTATGGATTTGGGATGGAACTTCATTCTTTCATGAAGGACGGACCTCAGGAATAATGGTTTCCCTAATTTGTTCGTCCTAAGGAAAAGTATTTGATATAATGTGCCTTTTTTATGAGAGTTAATGTCTAGTTACTTATTCAATGGGTTAATGTCTTGATAAGCTTGTTTTCATTGCTTTAGTTTCAACCTATTTTTTTTGTTTTTCTCTGTATTTTTTGATATTAAAATTGAATGTTTTACAAAATATGTTATTAATAGGAAACAACGTTTTTAGCAGAGCTTTATTCATACCTTTTCTACTCGTAAATAAATATACCTTTTCTACACGTAAATAAATATACCTTTTCTACAAGTAAATAACTAGACCAGATTTATATTATAAACGGTCGAAAAAAAACGGCGCCAAATCGGCTGGGAAATGACGATCGCTGATAATTTTGAGAAGGTTAGGTTAGGTTAGGTCTAAATGTCACTTACTTGGCCCGTACTCTATTTTTTAATGGTGGTTACAGCCAGTTGGCATTTTTATATTGAATAAAAATCATTTTTAAATGGTGTTGTTTAAAATTCGTTAAGGTTAGGTTAGTTAGTTCCCCAGCAGTCTCTGATGCCGGTTTTTTTTCGATCACACGGTATTATATCTCTACATCTATGATACTTGCTTCATTATGGCAACGTTGGGATACAAGCCCGAACAAATGACGGCCTTGACCAAACTCAGGTTGTTGCTGTTGAGATTGTTGGCTTTGCTTCTTGGATTAGGGTCAGCAATAAACTTCATGTCGTAGAGGAGTGTGGCGAACTGCTTGCGCATGTCTGTTAGAAGACGTAGGATGGGGGCGCTTAGAAAATATTCCCAGCAGAATGCTGAGGGGTTACTCGCTGTTTCAAATCCCCTAATCTAAAATCGGAAAAATTCAAGGAACAAAAATTATACAGAAAATTATATTTTAAATAAATTAGGTTTCGAACTGCGCCATCTGCGCAATTGACAGCTCACGTCACGCATAATTCAAATCTATACAGATATTGAAATATTTAGGAAATATTTGAATCGAAATATATAAACAAAAATATTGAGAAATTGAGACAAATGAAAATATCTGTCAATTCGATTGGATGGCTCAAAATAAAATAAGGAACAAAAAATGAAACTTACTGCAAAATGCATCACAAGATGATCGCTATTGCATCTGTTGGCCAACCTGTCCTTGGCTCTGTCAGCTGCTCCTTGATCGGTTGCACTTAATTGAAAACCATCTTTAAAATCTGAAAATTTTGTTTATACTATTTTTTTATTATTTACAATGTTTATATTCTCCGATATGTGCCAAATTGAAAATTGCAAAATTAAAAACGATTTTATAAGATCGTTCGAACAAGTATTCTGATATTTTTAATTTGTAAAAAGGCATTTTATTAGTTATAAAATCTCATTACAGCACGACACACTAAATCATAAAGACGTCCAAATAAAACCAGAGATATAGAGGGGATAGCTTGTAAATTTTTAGGTGCAAGTTAGAAACACTTGCACTTTTGGTAAAAATAAGTGGAATTGAGTTGGTGTTCGACAGTGGTCGCGCTATTAGAACTCTGCATTCAAAAATCAAATCCATTAGAAATAATTGGTTGTAGTTTTTTTTTTAACTTTCTTAATATGTCTGCTATATTTTCACCGCAGACAGTATGTGAAAATCTTTACAAATAAGAAAGTTACACGACTGCTGAAAATTGCTATGCATTAAAAGTAAATGGACGGTTTTTTTTAAATTTTGAATGAAAAAAAAAACAAACCTATCGAATTTTTCTCATTTAAACTTGTATTAAAAGATCCGAACCTCAAATTAAAAACAACGTTTCAATATCTAAAGTGGTTTTTGAGTTATTATGTGTTGTGTTAAAAAGTTAATTTTTTGAAATTATCGTGATTACTGACGTTTTCTTTTATAAAAAATATGGATACCCTAACGATATCCTTATAATTCCATTTCAGATGCTCAGAAACATATATAATGATCAAGTTATCTTTTTTCAAAAAAAAGTCTTTTAAAAATAAGCGGTTTGCGATACTTTGCTTGATAGGGAAAGGGGCACCGTCGCATTTCTCTTACTCCGATTTAATAAGATCCCTATGCGATTTACTTCCGCCATGTAAATACCGACCCAAAAGTAAGAGTTGCCAGCATGGTATAAAACCATGTATAAAACCTCAAAGCGTCAGTGAAACGTGATAACCTGCTAACTCGATTTTTTACGTTAATAAGTTTTTTTATACCATTAGAAAGAGAAAAAAATACTCTATAAGTAGGGAAAGCAAAGATATTTTTTCCCATTAAAGAAAATTTTTTATTTTAACTCAATAATATCTGCTAACTCCTAGTGATCTGAAATAGCCACCGAAATGCTGCTATCTCCGTAATTTTCGTTACGATCACGCTAAAGCAAACTCACAGATTCTTAGTCGTATTTTTTCGCCTTACGTTTTGGTCAATTTTTCCCTATTATATACAGGGTGACTCTTAAATAAGTGCAAATATTTTTAGGGTAGTATATTTCGACCCAAGAAACACGATTATGAGGTTTTTTGCGCGAATTTTTTTTTGAAAATTTGGAATTTAAAAAAAAATTAAGATTTTTTATTTTTTTTTAATTTTTATTTTAAAAACATACTTTGTTTGTAATATGGTAATATAGGTAGTAGATTAAATTTACAAGAAGGAAAATCCAATGATTCTCAAAATTATAGCAAAAATTGGAAATTTTAAAAGCGAAATAACTCGGTTGTTTTGGATTTATTTGAAAAAAAACGGTAAAGAGAAAATATTATGTTTCTTTTATCGAGATTTACCAGCCCTGCACAAATTTGCACTTATTTAAGACTTACCCTGTATAGAAATCAGGGAACTACCCTAATGCAAGGTAAACCAATGCAATGCAAATTCCATAATGCAATGCAAAAGCAAATATTGTTAAGAATAATAATTATTCTTAATTCTCATTAATTATTAATGAACTATAAAGCAAGAACAGTTAACCTAATAGGACTGCTCATTCAGCCAAAAGTGTCCGCCAGGTGCATGCGAAAACTACTCGCTTTGTGACGTCATTGTAGCCCTTGTCATGGTTATTAGTCCTTATCCGGCCGTTACCGAATGCAAAACATTCATTATTTAGTTTATTTATTTAAACACCTTATATGTATGCAGTATAGAAAATTAACTGTATAAATCGTATTAAATACTCGGATAATACATTTTTTAAGAAAAGCAGTTCCCAGCATCACCTTTTGCAAGCATTCTTTTTAGAGTATTTCCATATTTTGCTTTAAAATAATTAATAAACAAAATCGTGGGCACTTAGTATTCACTTTGTCACAATCCACAACACAATTGGAAATTTTAAAAGCGAAATAACTCGGTTGTTTTTGGATTTATTTGAAAAAAAAAACTTTAAAGACATTTAAAATTGACAAAATCGAGATTAACTCAGCCCTGCTCAGCTTTTACTTTTTATAAGTTTCACCATAGGCAAGAAATCAGGGACACTATCCTAATGCAAGGCCACGAAGGCAATGACAATGCAATGACGTCACAACTGTCATGCTGAAGCGCGGGAAGGGGCGAATAATACGTAGTATGAGGATGAGCAATCCTATTATTAACGTTCTATATAAGGGCCCCCCTAATAGTTATCTATATAATAGTGACCCTGCGTCGATCCGTTCTGTAAATACGGGGTATCCGTAAAGGGTAAGGGGAAAACGAAATTTCTATATACGAGCAATTCATCGGCGTGCTATAAATAGTTTAAATAACATTACTTACTTGTACAAGAATTTCCATAATACCTAATCAGTTTTATTTTTTTCAACGTATTTTCACGTAAATGAAACATAATTTTTATAAAAATTAAAAAATAAGGAGAAAAGTAATAAAAATTTAATAAAATCACGCACAGTCTTCCCAGCTCGGTCTACTCTACCGTTGTATAAAAATTAGGATAAGCATGGAAGGATTCTACCATATCTTCTAAGAATTATAAGTTTAATTTTTAAATTATTTTCATATTCATTAAGTCCAAAATTCTGCTACTTCAGTTCTTTAAAAATGCAAAAAATTTAAAATTTTCATTAAAAATTTATTCGTTTTGGACTTGTATGTTTTGCTTTTTAGACCGACGATATTATAAATATATGGTTATGAATATCATATTTTTTAAATTTAATTGATTATTTATAAATCTGTTTGGGTAATATTCATTCCCACTTTTAAAATTTCAAACAATAAAGGTTGCTATCTCGAGAAGTATATTTTTATTTCTTATTTCTGCAAGACGAATATCTGCTATCTCCCTATTGTATCGGAAAAAAATGACGTAACACGAAATATAGAGTTTTATTGTTCCCCAGCAAATAAAATTCTTATCTCTTTATCATATTAACGCATCAAAATACTTCACACATGTGTACATATTTTTTTGTACTGTTTTTTTGCTCTCCTGTAACATTAGGAATAATGGACTTAGCAGTTTATCACGTTTCACCGACGAAAGGGTTTTTGTCCCATCCATTACGCCGCAACCGCTTCACCAATTGTGATGATTCTTTTTTAAATGAAAGGTATATATTTGCAGATTGTTTATGAAGTATTTTTGTATATTCTTTAATGTATATGCCGACTACACATTCGGAAAATTGCGTAACAATTCTATCATATTCGCAGGCACTAGAAATCTTGCGTAGTGAGAACAAGTTTATAGTGTTAAACAGAAAATGAACAAAGGATTGGACTAGAAGTAATGCTACTAGATTTTTTATACTACGGTTTTACTGTAAGTTTTGGAATGAGAAACAAACCTAATGCAGCGGCTACAGATAAAACAGGATCCAGGCAGTTGAACAGAGCGCCCATGATGAGCATTTTGGCACAGTGAGCTTACCGGTAGTTTCGCCATGTGGAGTCCCAGCGGAGTGAGAGCTTC
This sequence comes from Sitophilus oryzae, assembly GCF_002938485.1. Classification (NCBI taxonomy): domain Eukaryota; kingdom Metazoa; phylum Arthropoda; class Insecta; order Coleoptera; family Curculionidae; genus Sitophilus; species Sitophilus oryzae. Next base: position 353,730 of record NW_022146915.1, on the reverse strand, counting down.
ATCTTCATCGAGGGCCCCCAATCGGGAGAGAAGAGTCAACGAATTAGTCACCGAAATTGGTTCAGGAGGATCCATTAGTCTGCTCAAAAATTCTTGAGACTTATCCTTTTTAAACAGTATCCGACTTATAATTTAGTAGTATAAGGACTATTTAATACATCTATGGAATATTAAAACCTACTTTATTAAACTGTAGTATTAATATCTCAATATATGTGTATAACAAGAAAAAAATATTGATAATATTAAAGACGTGACAACATAGGCTGGATGAAGAAAGGTCGGTCGACTGTACCCAGAAGTAAACATGTGTACAAAAAATATTGTTTGTCCGCGTTGAGATGTAAATAGTGTAGTCTATATTTTATTTTAAGTCTATGGTACAAACGTACAACGAGATTGGGCATAAAATTTCGAAAGATAACGTAGTAGAAGTCCTCCTAAGAGGTGAGAAGGAATTGAAAAGTGTCAGCAGACTAATGGCGAATATAATGAAGGAAAAAATAGAGGAGGAAAAGTATAGTCACAGACAATACATGACAATACATACTTGCGTGTTTCTAATGGTTGAACTAAACAATTAAAATATTGGCACTTTTTAACAGACACACTGTATATATTAGTAGGTAGTTTAATTATAAGGAATGCAATTTTTTTTTTTACTTACTTGCAACATTTTTAATTGGAGAATGACACTCTCCAGTCGTTTTCGTAGAACTTCCGGTTTTTGAAACCTGTCAAGCATCTCGTAACGAACTTTACTGATCAAATGATAACATACACCTGCTTGTACTCGCCCTGCTCTACCTTTACGTTGTGAAGCGTTCGCCCATGTTACCTACAGACAAATATGGCACTGCTGTAACTAAATGTAGTATAATAATCCCATTTTTGTAGCAAATAAACCATAAACATGTAAAAAAGACATCTCCAGATGTCCTCTAATTTCCCCTGAAATTTCTCCGAAAGGATATTCACAATAGCTAAATTAATTTCACAATTTCACGTATGTCTGCTATAGATAAGCTCATAATTGTGAATGGTCACCAAAAAAATTATTGAAGATTTTTTTTAAATGGAAAATACAATAATACAGTTATTAAACTTACCCTTTCAGGTTGTAACGTTTCAATACCAGTCTGCGGGTCCACATTTGACATTTTTATAAATCCACAATCTATGACAACAGTGACATCGTCAATAGTAATTGATGTTTCCGCTATATTTGTTGCTATAATTATTTTCGTCGTTCCTGTAAATATAAAAATAAAAAATAGAGACTTATGTAGTGAGATTTATAAAAATAAAAAATAGAAACTTTTGTCATAAACTAACTATTTAATCAACAAGTTTTTTTGCAAAAAACTCATGGGCCTACCTCTGCTGTGGGTCAAAATTATACTACCAGTATCCACAGACACGTGTATTCAATACTTAGAAACTGGTATCGTTAAACAAATAAAATGTGGGAAATATGTTTTTACTGCCCCACGTTGGGCGCCAAAATGTAACAGAAACTTTCGAAAAATAAAAAAAAATCACTAATTTTTTAAATATTACCTTGCGGTGCAGGCAAAAATATCTGTCTTTGCTCTGTTGTAGGCAGTTGAGAGTGCAGAGGAAAAATTTTGTATTTGTAAGATGGGAATTGATAAGACTGCTCCATTAGTTTCATGAGGCCTTGGATTTCGGCGAACCCAGTCACGAACACTAATATAGCACCATTGATTTTCTCCTGAAATGTATCTAATAGTCAGTGAGGTAGCTAGAAAATTTTAGTCCAAAAAGTAAACGAGTAAAAGTAAATTTTACCTTTTGACAGATATACTTCAGCAACGCAAAAATCAATTTCACGTTCAATTTTTCACTCTCGGGCTTGCGTAATTCGTTCAAAACATGTCTAAAAGCAAAAAAATACAGTGTGCCTCAAAAAGTTCACAGGAAATGGGATCAGATGTAATTCAATCAAATTGAAAAAAAATTGTATTTGGTTGCGAACTTTTTGAAAATAACTGTAGAAAAATGTGAACTTATAAATTATAAACATACAGAATGTGGATAACGTAGGAGGTGGCAACATTGCATTCTCTCGAATATATAAACAAATTTCCGGACACTGAACAAGCGGCATTCAAAAGTTTTTCAATATTTTTCGGAAAATGAAAAGAAAAATATAAAATCCCAGAAATAAGTGCAAGTATTTTAACTCTATAGTTCGATGCCAGAAACACGCCCATAAGTTTTTTTTGCGAAAAAAAAATTTTGATAATTTTATATTTTCAACATATCACAATTTATTTTAAAAATGGTAAAGAAAAAATATGTTTCTTTTGGCCAGATCTATCAGCCCTTAAAATACTTGCAGTTATTTCAGGGACATTCTGTATTTACCTGTCATACAAATTTTCCGACTGAAGCTTGCGAATGTACGGTTCTACGTAATCCGTTCGATCTTTAAGTACTGCTTCAGTTTCTTCCCAATTCTTTTTTTGTATCCATATTGGCGTGTGGGATTCCTCAAACACAAAGCGCGTCTTCTGAAGAACATCCTCCAAAAAATACTCTTGTACCGGATAAGTGAAACCAGGAATATTAATGTGGGGAGCATTATTGTAGTATCGGGAAAATGCTTCTGCGTTTAGTGTTGCGCTCATGAGTATAATCTAGAATTCAGCACAAAAATAGAGTCTTTCTCAAGTAACTTAACAAAACATTTTAAAGTATAGATAGATAGATAATAGTTTATTCATTCCAGTAAAAAAAAATACAAATAATGTTTATATGAACGAGGAACCCTAAACAAAGAAAACAAAATATAATATGCTATTGAATGGGTAGAAAAAAATAACATAATTTCCTTAAATCTAGATATATCTTAGATCTACAAATACATTTTTTTTAATATTCAAATTAAAATCCACTTCCGACGTCGAGAGCAGCCTTTGAGCTATCTAAGAAAAAATTCTGCTTTAGTTTGTTTCTTGGCAAGTTTCTAATAGCCATGGGAAAAGAAATGTAAATTTTTACAGCGTTAAATTGTACATTTTGATGAATAAAGGTATAATTACATTTTTCTGATTTTAAATTTTTGTACAATCTTGTATCATGATTATGATCTCTATTGCATTCTAAAAATAGATCTTTCTTATCACTTACAAATAACACTGATTCCATGACATAAATACTAATAATAGTTAAGATTGTTTATGTTAATAAAATTAAATAATGCATTTTTTTATCTTATATATGAAAATAAGTATAGAGAACAGTATCTTTTAGAAAGCTCATATCAAAACAAATATTTTGTTTTGATATGAGAGAAATCTAGTTTGACTCATATTTCGTAAACGACAGCTCCCAACGAAAAACTAGTTATGTCACTGGATTCTACCTGAAAAACTATATGGAAATCAGTATTCGCCTTTTCCATAACTTATAAAACAACCGAGATATGAATGGGGTAGAAAAATGTAACATTTTCAAATTCGCCCTGTATTTCAGAAACTAAGAGGGCTAGAAAAATCTGTATGCAACATATTTATTTAGTTTCATAAAAAAGTAGCATAGTGATGTGAAAACCGCAACTTTGTATCTCTACTTATAAACGAGAAACCCTGTAAAACACGAAAATGGGACACCCTGTACAAAGTAACAAAAAATCTTACCTTCAAATCCTTCCTAAAACGTATTACATCTTTTAGAACGGTAATTAAAAAGTCCGATATCACATCTCTTTCGTGTATCTCATCGATTATCAGATGGGAAACACTGGCCAAAGATGGGTCTGACTCCATGAATTTCAACAACACTCCTGTTGTACAATATAGAATCGAGCCTTTATCTCTAGGAGCTATCCTAAAAATTATATCATATTATTTAAATAAATTATTTTAAACATTAGAAATTGGTTTGTATTAACTGAAACTTACTTTTCTAATCTAATCTGAAAACCGACACTGTGTCCTAACTTCTCGTCTCTTTCTTCCGCAACTCTTTCCGCTACTGATATAGCGCTTATTCTACGTGGTTGTGTACACACTATTTTGCACACGGACCCTTTCATATGTTCGATATGATCGTCTAAAATGAACTGGGCAACTTGCGTCGTCTTGCCACAACCTTTAAACAATATACTCTTATAATAAGAAGAGATTCAGTCATATTGAATATAAAGACTAAGGTAGGAGCCTAATATGATTCTTTTATAGGTTTGGTGCATTTCCGTTCGTTTCAACAAATTCCGACCGCAGCGCTTCAACGGCAGAAATCCGAAATTATCAATATGTATTTCACGCCGCCGCACAGTGTAACGAAATCGGGAAATGCGGGACATTAGCCCAAAAAATAAAACATTTAATTCAACTAGTTTTTTATATAGATGGATAAAGGACGTCCCAGAGCTCCACCATGTGAGATATTTCTTGAGTTGACCTCTTAAGGAGGGCGCGCACTGCATCGGATCGGACCGACCAGCAAAAGCGACTGCGACCATCGTACATATAGACGGCGCCGGCGCAGTGCTTCGTCCCATGGACAAAAATCGAAAAAAAAGTTAAAATTTACTAATATCTGAATATGTAATTTTATACTTATAGCAATGTTCAACCATCCTGTATATTATTTTTCATAAACAGCGTTTTTTTGTTAGCAAATATTTTCACTAAAAATAAATTTTGCGATCATTATCTTATACAATGAAAAGAATAACATTCATAGTAGTTCTGTATATGGAGTTAAACGTAAACGAGTTAGTACGTACTTAATTGAAAGCCACTATGGATATTGTTAAACAAGGTATATACTTTAAATTTATTTCTAAACAAGTTCGTGATTGTTTAGTTTTTATTTATTTTTTAAGATGATTCTTAAATGGGTATAAAAATTTCACGTTTTCAAACTTCAAAAAGGCATATCAAAACATATCGTATTTATTGAATATTTTTGTTGTCATATTCATACACTTTTAATTTTTGTATAGTTCACCTGCGTCTGCTTGCGACGAACTTTATTTTATAATACTTTTCAGATGGAGTAAAATTGATAAGCAATGCCGATCTGGTTAATACTTGGCTTGATCATAAGGACAAAAACTCAAAATTATTTGTATTTCAAAAAATGTGTTCTTTATTAGATATTGATGAACCCTCCAGTCAAATGAGACCATTTGAGCCTGAAAAAGCCCACTATTTTGGAGCGAAACGTCGCATAAAAAAGTTTCCATCTTTCAATTTATTATAAAACTTCATACCCAAGAAAACGAAAAAATAATATATTGATATGGTCTATTAAAGAGGGAACTATTAACATCCGAACCCCTCATACCAACAAAAAGAACAGTAACAACGCGAAAAAGTAACATATTAGAAACTGATGTACAGAAATATCATATATGTGAGGATATTTCATCTACCTGTGATTTGGATACTATAAATTTGGAAGATTCTGTCAGCAGTGATTCTTCTGAATCAGAGTAGTTACGATCTATGCATTTTGTTGTCCTAAAGTAAATTTATAGTATCTTCAGTTTTCTTTAATTAAATATAGCATTAATGTTTCTTTTTCATTAAAGAAAAATATTTTTATCTTATATTGGCTTATATTGTAGGAATCATGTTCTAATGTTATTCCAATTCTTTTTTATCACAGGGATTTATTTAATACTTACACCGTTTTCATACTATAAATTATTATTTCTTTAGATGGAACACAGCTCCCACATTTTTATTATTTATAAGATTTTTTTTTTTCATAAACGTGGGACTAAGAACATCATCATTTAGTACAATGAGAGTACTCATCATTTGTGTCAAATAAACCTAGTTTGAATAAATCGCCTACAATAAAAGAGAAGTTTTGCATTTTTGTCCTCTAGAGCCATATGTTCGAAGCATTGTGCGGCGTCCACTAAAACATTTCGGCCTGTAGAGGCCAGATTCCTACCTCTACCTATCTACGATAGTCGAGTCACCGCCTTCGCCGTTTCTAGCCGGACTGGTACCGATTCAGTGCGCGTACACCTTTAGTCGGGGAGTTATGGCGGGTTAAAGTTATAGTTTCCTTAATTTACCAAATCTGTAGAAAAATTTCATAAAATGAAATTTATTATTTTCAGAAGTGATCGATTGAGAAGATTTCATGTGTTGTTCAATTCCAACATTTTTTCCGTAAAGAGAAGTCTTTTACCAACAACGAACCTGAAAAAAGTCCCAATTTTTTTCAAGTCTTGTTTCTACATGTTTATTATGACTTTCAAAAAACGCTTACATTCGCGCAAGGTTACATATACAAAATATCATAGAGTGAACCTTCTAGTATACTGTCACATATAAATTTCGTCCACCTAGATCCGAACCTGGAAGAAAAAAATAAATCTCTTCGGCAATAATTACGTTTTCCATTGATTCGACCGTAGTTTGGTGACACGAAAGAGACAGCAGAACTATTTGTTTCCCTTTTACGGTTGGTATTATATGCCTTCAAGCATTCATATCACAGAATATACTAACGAAAAAGATTCCTTGTAATAAATCGGTTCCATTTTCGTAACGCCATCTCTCGACATAGCTGACATTATAGGTTAGCCAAAGGGGTGCGGGGCCGGGGGAATTGTAAAATACGCTTTTTAATTATTTTTATTCGCTATTTGTAATTTTATTTTAAAACATATTATGTGAAACAATCACATAATATGTCTTAAAAATAAAATTACAAACGGAAACAAATGGAATGAAATAATCTGAAAATCTACAAAGTTTATTGATAAAAAAAGTTAGGCTATGCAAATTGATAAGTATATTAAGTATAACCTCTTCGGTATAACATTGTTAAACAAACATTAATAAATCATAACATATCAGATCATAGAACTAAAAAAAGTACTATTACATAAAAACAGGTGATACAATACTTCAAAATTAATTTTAACATAATATCAAAAACCGAAAATCAAACTGCAAATACAACCACACTTATCACAACAGAAATTAACACACACTTCCACGGCAAATGTCCAAGAAAGACTGATCATTCTGATTGGTCCTGGTCCGGTCGTAGCTCACGTCGTATTGTCGGTAAGCAAAATCCCTGTCCAAAAATTTGACGATCAGCGCCATCATCCGTCATAATTGGGAAACTTTTGCTGGAACCATTTTTAATATTTCACTTACATGGCCCTGATTCATATGCTTTTGATTCATGATGCAGATATCTGTGAACGTTTTCAATTTATACCCATCGGCAAAATGTCCGAAGAAGCATCTGAATCAAGAAACAAAGAATTTCGATCGTTCTGCCAAAATGTTTCCAGGGAGAGTGGTCGTAAGAAAACTATTGAAGATATATTGCACAACTTATTGAAATATTCAGATCCTCTACTTTCACATCTGCAACCAAAGCACTCTAAAAATAAAAAAGTAGACTTGTTTCCAGAAGCGAAAGGGCTCTTGTATATGGATGGGGAAGAAATTGAGAATGATTTTTAAGCATATTTTATGTAAGTGCCTTACATATTCTGTTATTTTGGAATAATATACACCCCACATAAATTATCGCATCACTTATTAATTTGGAAAACTGCAAAGTATTCTTAAATTCTCTTGGTTAACAATAATCTCAAAAGTTATTTGCATTAATAGCAACTTGTTAAGGAATGGAAAGTATATCATAACTCAGGCAGACCTTAGATTTAAGATTTTCAAATAAAAATGTTTGAAGTGTTTCAAGAATAAATACTAAGAAAAATATAAGTGATGCGAAATTTTGCGAGGTGTGTATTATGGTTTCCTTTGTTGAAGTTGAATACGTTTTTTTCGCATATTATCATATTATTTAATACTGTTAAAAGATATTTGCCACTTGTGTTGTTCTCTTTGTTCTCAATGTTGATTGAGTTTTGACATATTAGCGGGAGATAAATGATTGTTCGACAGTAATTTGATAACGTTTTTGGTCCATAAGAGCTATAAACTCTTCGTAAATAAAAAAATATACCTGTAAAGTCCTTTTATAAAACTTCGTATTTTTTTTGACCTTCCATTACGCCTTTTTTACTGTTTTCGCCCTGTAGCAAAAATTCCTAGTCGTATTATTTAATTTCTGTCAAAAAATTTCAGCAAGAATAGTGATAACTGAAGAAAAATACCAATGTCCCACTATTTTAGTTTTCGTTACACTGTGCGCCGTGCCGTCCCGGTTGCAGTTCATGTCGATCGCATTAAAATAATATTGAATCATGGCTTTGTCATAATATATAAGTATTTTAGTTTTTTGCTAGTGCAGTTATTGAGGCTATAAAACAATCAGGTATACGAAGTTTTCGTGATGTAACGCTGTTTCGGGTTTATTGAATCATGGCTTTGTCATAATATATAAGTATTTTAGTTTTTTGCTAGTGCAGTTATTGAGGCTATAAAACAATCAGGTATACGAAGTTTTTGTGATGTAACACTGTTTTGGGTAGTAAAAAATAAGTGAAAAAGAATTCGAACTAGGCGTCGTGTTGTGGTTGTGACAATTTCAAATGTTAATAAAACTGCCAAAACAATGTTAAAGCTTTAAGGAGAGCGTAATTAGGGTGTTGTTGGGTGCAATAACATTCAATAACTCAACTTTCCCGGATATTCAACTCTCCCGAAACAACATTTTATAGCTTCATAGTTTCTCACACCGATTTAATCAAAAGCAAAAATGGATTCAAGCAGTTCGACGAAACAAGTGAGTAAACAAAGTGCGCTTTACATAATCAAAAAATTAAATAGACATAATATACTATAAGAGGATAAAATATAACTTCTAATATTAATGGTATACTTTTTTTAATCTACTAGTGATTAAATCTTTTATGAACATCTTCTAAAGTTATAATTATGTACCTTTAAAAAATTTCGTTATAGCCGAAATAGCCCCAATTATGACCCCACTTGCAAAACCGGTGCGTAAAACTATTCTCGCTGTCGTAGTTGAACTCATCTTAAAAGTGTTTTTAGCTGGAATAATAAATTATAATACAAGTTAGACCTTCTGGAGATGTCAAAATATTTACTTTTTTATTTTTATTTCTAGAATTTTTACAAATTATACTTCCTAACACTTCTGGAATAATTACACTAAAAATTTATTTTTAGTATACTCGCTATTTAAACCCGTGTATTTGTATATATCAGTTGTTTACGATATTCTCCGATGGTGGCAGCACCGGCAGAGAATGCACCAAGCCTATACTTACTTTGTTAATTTAAGATACTCAAATTTTAACAATTTGTTATTCAATTCAGGACCAAAACATCCAAGAATAAATGGTCAGAAAACCACCAGTTAGTCAAAAAAATGCACAACAGTCAATAAATTTTATCAAAAACAAGACAGCACAACGCCGATAATACGATTTTGGTAATAATATTCTAATTTTATAAAAGGATTTCCCAACGATGGCATAGTAAATAACCAGTATAATGCCAGGAATATATCAGGAAGATATCTACAATATTCCCCAATGGGTGTATACCAGGTATACACACAAATTTTATCTACCCACCTAGTTTATTTTCACAACAAATAAAAAAATCACAATCACGGAAAGGAACTCTTACCCTTAGTCTTTTTATTCAAAGAAAATAATTAATATAACTTTTTACCTGTTTCCCCACTAATAACGACAATCTGGTTGTTATTAATCAAATTTAAAATCTCTTCTCTCATGCTCATTGAAGGTAGCTTTTTCCTTACATTTAACATTTTCTCATACGATGGTAAACCATGTTTACCTTCTAATTCACCATAAAATACCTTGTCCAACTTTTCATCTTTATTAATAATACTAAAATCGTTCAATTAACTTAATAATTCACCATACATATAACAGTAAAACTCTATATAATACTTCTCGCTTATACTTGAATTCAATTTGTCCATGATACTTCCACATATATGTCTTAAAAATTCACTTTTAAAGTTTGTATCTATATCTTCTGTATCCATCAAACTATCTGATTTAATGTGTAACAGTGAATCAATGTGGGATTTCTTATTATCAGAAAGTTTAATCGTGGCAAGCTAAAAGATCAATAATAGAAATTACAGTATTGAAACTTCTCATTAATATACTGGTTTTTTATCTGTTGCTTTTTGTCTTAATTCCAGCTTTTCTTCTTTACGCTTGAGCCGTGCTTCTTGATCTATACCGCTTGTGTCAGCAGCCCTCTTAAGCCTATTTCTGTTAGCGTACCTATAATGTGATTATTCGAATGTAAGTAATAAATTTTGTTGAAAAATATACATACCATAAACCTATTTGCTTTCCTCTAAGTCCTGGAGGAGGACGATCACTATTAGAGGAACTTGCTTCGTATTTGTGCCCGAATTTCGAATCATGGGTTTTCCTTTGCCGAAATTTATCACTCATTTTTGAATGAACAGAAAATTAAATAATGAAGTAGCTGCTTCTGTCTTTCTAAAGTCGTTCTTGAGAACGTACGGTACGCTAACTGAAGTTTTATTGAGGTATTAATTAAAAATAACGTTAATTTATTTAATATCCAAATAACAAAATCAGACAAAATTACCAAAACAAACCTACCATAACCTCACTTTAATCGTGGAAAGTGGAAAATCAAGGTCATGGCCGTCAGTGAAATAAAGCTAAAAATATAGATCTGCAACTCTGTCATTCGGTCAATTCATGCGATACTAGCGCTTTGGTGCCAAGAAAGTGAATTAAAATCCAACTTTTTACCCCCGCTTTGTATTCCCGCCTTTTATTTGAATTTTAATCTGAATAATATGGAGATATAAATCTCTATCTGTGATAAAATTAATATTTTGATTAAATAGTGCATTTCAAACATTTTTGCTCATAATAATAAAACATTAATATATTTTTGGAATGGAAATGAGAACAGAAAATCTACTGGGCGAAAAAATAAAAAGTTCATTAAAAAAACTGCAACTTCAGCATAAAAATATATTTGAATCGCTTTGTATATATATATAAAAATATCTATTATTAAAACGTCGTATTGTTTTATTAGATTAAGATTATACAGGATGAGTCTTAAATAAGTGTACATATTGTTATGGAATGAATGGTATATTTCGATCAGACTAAGACGTTTATAAGGTATTTTTCGCAGAAAAAAATATTTTTCAAAGAGAAAATCACTTATTTTAAATTTTCAAAAATAGCTTAGCTGTTTTGGACTTATTTGAAAAACGGTAAAGAGAAAATATGCTTCTTTTATCTAGATTTACCAGCCCTGAAAATATGTGCATTTATTTAGGTCTCACCCTGTATAACAGTTACTATGTCCGGCATATTTTAAAGAAATATTAAGATTCGGGATTGTGAGCTTATTAAAAATTAAAACAACATATTGTTTAATATATTTATATTTATATTTTGTCTTTGTATACAGAAACATATATATATTTTTTCTAAATGCTCATATAAAACTTAAAACTCTTTTTAGAAAAAAAAATACAATATATTATTGTTTATCAACAGAATAAATAGGTATAAATGAGTGGTGATCATTTATTTATTTATTTATTTCAATAATTTAAAAACTCTAGAAATTAAAAGTAATTCCTTATCAAAACTATATAAAAAAAGATAAAACAAACAATAATAAAATCTAAAACAAAAGAATAAAAAATTATTTACATTATTAACAAACCTAGGTACCTATGCTTCAACTCAAGAGGCTGTGATGAATGAATAATATCGAGAAAAAAAAGGCGTCAGAGATGGCTTGGAAATCAGATTGCTATCATTTCGAATGTAAAATTATATGGGGAATGTCATCGATCGTCATTTACAAGGTAAATGGATGCCTTTTGTTTTCATCATATACAGTATTACAGGTATTACTATAGTATTAGAATCACAGCATTAGGATTTCTTCCTTTGGTAAAGACTAAAAACCATCGTGCATAATAAACTGTATGCAAAATATTTTTAATTGTTTCGACAAAAATAATTGTTAAAATAGCAAGGGGTTAGCAAAATTCCTGTCAGTGCCAAAAAGACAAGCACCAAGCATGTCTTCAGATGTGGAAAGATTATAATAATGTTTATAACAATTAGACGCTTATTAGCTGCGATCTGTTTGGCTGAAAGATTAATAATTTAGCAGTAATTAATTATGTAATTATTACTAATGGATATTACGGATATTACTGTAACTATGGGATGGTTCAACCATTGTAGGTTCTCTCTGTAACCTCTTGTTTATTTCATTTCATTATGCTATAAACTGTAGACTATATAGGATGCGTCTTAAATAAGTGCAAATATTTTCAGGGCTGGTACATTACGATTAGCGATGGGAACTATCGAATGGTTACTGAATGAATGATTTCAACTATCGAATGGTTTTATTTGAATAAAATCATTCATTCATTTGTATACTAAAGCATATAGTGACCCACGATAAGATTATTATAATTTTCTCTTTCCCGTTTTTCAAATAAGTCCAAAATAACCGAGTTATTTTACTTTGAAAATACCGAAAAAGAAAATGTTTGCTTAAAATTTGAGAACCTTTTCTAGGTTTTCTTTCTTGTAAATTTAATCTACTACCTATGTTGCCATATTATCAAGAAATTATGTTTTTTAACCAAAAACTAAAAAGAAATTCCAAATTTTCAAAAAAAAATCGATAAAAAAAACTCATAACCGTTTTTTTGTTTGTGTAACCGTTGTCGAAATATTAATGAACTACCCCTAAAACTATTTGCACCTAGTTAAGACCCACCCTGTATATGATTCGATATTTTCACCTGGTAAGGTTTTATTTTATACTAAAAATCTGTATTTAAAACTTCTACTTGGTTTTAAGAAACCATATGGTCTTTTAGCTTTATTATAGTATTTTTTTTGTAAAATTGAACATCCTCTGTTTTAAGTACATTTCCAAAATTTTTACAGAAATATTCTTCAAACAATATTGACGATAATAATTGTTAAAAGAATAATTTTCGACATTTTTATTCTTCAGAATGTATGTCTCTTTCTAATATCTTTTCTTAATAATGTTTACAATTTTGTAATTAGTGAGTACGAATAAATAGTGAAAGTTATCAGAGAGAATCAGGGTTAAGTTTCAGTAACGTTTTCTTTATTCTTAAAATCGTATGTCTGGCTGATGGATTCGTATTCCAACACTCATCAAGTAACTTCGTGATTACTTTAAGTATAGGATCATTCAACCATTTTTCATTAATCTCTGGTTTACTTTCTTTCACTATACTATAAATCGCAGACCACGTTTTCTCCTTATTCGATATTGTATCTTCATAAGGTAACTTATACGATGTACCTGTTACCAAATCTTCTATTTCACATCTATTCGCCATCTCCCATAGAACCAAAGAGAAGCTATACACGTCGGACATCTTAAAACTCTCGAAGTTCCTGGCGTCAAACGTTTCAGCAAGTATTTCAGGAGCTAAATATCGAAACTCGTTATTATAGTAGTCTTCAGGAACATGAATTTTATTCTGTGAGTTGTCGTATTTAGCTGCCTTCGTAAAATCACCCACACAACATTCCTTGTCTGCCTTTACAAGGATTGATTTGGTGGTGAGGTTGTTGTGGGCTATGGCAGGTTTGCCCTTGCAACCTGAAATTTCCAGGTGAAGGTAACAGAGTCCCCTGGCGAGGCTTCGCGCCAACTTGAGGAGGTCGGCTGGATTTAACTTGTTACGTTTAAGGTATGAACGAAGAGATCCCAGCTCGTGGTATTGCGTGACTGTCAGAAACTTTGATGATGGTCCTGTACCTGGAAGAAAATATATTGTCATCGTTTAATTTAGAGGGGTACCATCTTTAAACATTATCATTTATTACAAATAGAATGGACCATTGAAAATCGGTCCAGCCGTTGAGTGTACGGCTCAGATTCTATGGGGAAAGTGGGAAAGGGAAAGGGAAAGGGAAAGGGAAAGGGAAAGGGAAAGGGAAAGGGAAAGGGAAAGGAAAGGGAAAGGGAAAGGGAAAGGGAAAGGGAAAGGGAAAGGAAAGGAAAGGAAAGGAAAGGAAAGGAAAGGAAAGGGAAAGGGAAGGGGAAGGGAAAGGGAAAGGGAAAGGGAAAGGGAAGGGAAAGGGAAAGGGAAAGGGAAAGGGAAAGGGAAAGGGAAAGGAAAGGGAAAGGAAAGGAAAGGGAAAGGAAAGAAAGGGAAAGGGAAAGGGAAAGGGAAAGGGAAAGGGAAAGGGAAAGGGAAAGGGAAAGGGAAAGGGAAAGGGAAAGGGAAAGGGAAAGGGAAAGGGAAAACGTTAAAAACTAAGACAGATCTTGCTAAGGAGCTTACAAAATCACACCACAGAACACTTCATAACTGAGTGCGCCGATGCAACAACCATTCGTGCTATAAACTTTGGTAGAACTGATATCAGAGATGGAGAAGTAATGAACTAACTTCTGTAAAACCGTCTCACATACTGGCTTTTGTCAAAGCTCTGAAGAAAACTCAAGAAAACTCACAATAGATCTATAAGGTCGCGGTGATAACTTTCCCCATCTACAATACCATTTTAAAGCATTATTAGTTACTACAAATAGAAAGGGATTAAACTGAGATAATCCAAAATTGTCAAAAAGAATGCATCAAACTAATTTAATTATTTAGACAAAGTTTAGAGATTTGAGGAGTTTATATACAGGGCGTTTCATAAAACTTGTGCCATCTCTCGTGGGGAGATTCCCCATGTAAAAATATAAATTATTTTTGTTATCAACATAGGCCCGATTCTGCTCTGTTTCGTAGCTACAGGGTGTTAAATTCTTAATAATCTTTCGATTTATTATAATTTTCTTCAAAGTATTTTTAGTGATTTGAATGAAATTTTGAGGGTCAAAGTGCTACATATCTTAATGCTAAAAAAGTGTCGATAAATTCATCAGGGACGTGCATATGGGTTTTCACTGGATTTAAAAAAAAACATGTGCACCACTGACTTTTTTTCTTTTGATATCAAAATGGTTTAGGCCGTTTAATGTCAATTAAAAGTTATCTCTTGATATTTTGTCGAATTCGGTCTCCTTGATGAATTAATAAAATGAAAATAAAAATAAAATTAATAAATTATATATTTTACCTAATTTATTATTAAATATTATTACTATTAGTTATTACTTTATTAGTTCAACTTAAAGCAATTTAAAATAAAAAAAATAATGGTATTTAAGATAATTACAAAGCACCTAATTTTAAATAGTTTTAACCTGAAATTCTAAATTATGCATTTCCATACTCATCTTTATAGAAATTCTATTTAAAGGCCTTTTCTTTTAATCGGCATTAAACTGCTTACACTATTTCGCTAACAAGAGGAAAAAAAAGTCGGTAGCATACATGCTTTTTTTAGAAAAATATTCCAGTAATAACCCATATGCACGTCCCTGGTGAATATGTCAACACTTCTTTAGCTTTAAAATATGTCGCATTTATAGTAACTTTATTACCCTCAAAATTTCATTCGAAACGTTAAAGGTAGTTGGAAGAAAACTATAATAAATAATCGAAAAAACATCAAGATTTTAACACCCTGTAGCTACGAAACAAAGCAGAATCGGACCTATGTTGATATGAAAAATTAATCTTATTTTTACGTGAGGAATCTCCCCACGAAAGATGGCACATGTTTTTTGAAACACTGAAACACCCTCTATAAATTCTTACCTGTAATATCAGATGCTATGTAGCCCAATATGTTTTCATGCCTCATCAACACCGTTTGATAAGTTTTTGCTTCCCACTTCCATTCGTCCTCATATTTCTTGACATACATCTTTACAGCCACTTTTTCGTCCCTCCAACTTCCTATCCAGGTTTCGCCATATTTACCTTAAAACATAAACAATAATAACATAGACATATTTTGCTTATTATTAATCAACTCGGAATTAAAATAAGGTTCAAAGAGACAGGGGGAGGGGGCAGTTTCCGCACCCTAGCTTGCTGGTTCATGCATAATTTCAAAAAACTACTGTGTACTTGCAAAATGATCTTAAATAATGCTTGTGCTGGAGTGCTTGTTTAAATGAATCATCAGCTTAGAAAAGTAGCCATGGGAATGAGAAATTTGTATTGTCATATCTTTTCAAATAGAAAATTAAAAAAATAAAAAGAAATCGGATCCCAAGTAACATAAATTGTTTTTTAAGGGTTCTAAGAGCAGCTGCATCATCAAATATGGTGATATAGCAGTTTTTAAAGCAGGATTAAAAACTGAAATTCAGTTTTTAATCATCTGCTGATGATGTTAACATGGTTAGCGAAACGCGCGTCCAGTGTAAAAGTAAAAGTGTTTGGGTGTATTGTGGTGATTTTTTGTTTTATTTTGCAAGGAAATTAAAGATAAAGGATTATACCATATCCGTATTTTGCCACATTCTTAGACAATTTCTTTATTTTTAAGATTTTGATAGTCAAACATCAACAAAGTATTTCTTATGTTTGTGACTAAATTTTCTCGAAAATAAAGCCATAATTTAAAATTCCGCTACTATACGGAAATAGATTGAAGTTTTGTGATAACAGTGATATATAATTTATATGGTTTTGTAACAAGTTGCTTGCTATTTTATGGCAAATGCTGAAGCTCTGCAAACCATAAAATAATTAACTAGAAAGAAGTGTCAACTCTGTGTTAAATCGTATAAACACGATACGCCACCGAAAGCCTTCGTTGTCGTCTGGAGAACTAATTTTCCAATTGACAGGTTGACATGATAAGGACATGATGGCTTAATTTTCATTTCCGTTTCCGGTTATTCAATGGCGGGCCCTCTTTCAGTTCAAATGTATTTTGTATTTTTTCTTTTCATAAATAAAACCAAAAAATAATTTATTCACATATATTTATTTGAAATATGGAACAACGTGACTAAATAAATATAAAAATATAGAGGATTGTATTGTTTTAATACCAATTAGTTAATTATATGCACTTTTAACGTAAATTAGTTAAGGTATAAGCATGACTTACAGTAATTTGTAAATAAACACACCTATTCGCAGATTTCAAGGACAGAAAACGGACACAGGAACATGAAAACGGGAGCCTTATAGAAAAACCTGAAAACAGAAAAACAAATTTTATTATACTAAAATTAACAATGTAAAAATATCAATAGGTATAAAATATAAATATACTGTTTAAAAAAAGCGTCCATTATTCCCAAAGAGACCTAGCTTATAAATCAAAAAGAAGCAAAAAGAGACTTTTAGTCGGATAACATAATCAGATTATCAGTCCGATTTATTGCATTATTGACAATAAAAATCGCACTTACTGGAGATAACTTATGTTGGCTATAGTTAAAAATGATCTTACCTTGATGTAAATTGTTTCCATTTTCAAAAAAATCGCCGATCAAAGAGATTATAACACCATTTTCTTGCATCTAAAAAATGTAAAAACAGTGTTTATTTACTACCTATTTTTCATATACATGGGACATACCTACTACTGCAGAAACGTCATTTTCTCCAGGATTCTTCATGTAATATATATTTTATATACTTTATTACCTTTATATTTATAAATTTGAGCCGAAATATTAAAATGAACTTCCAAAACGAAACTAAACGGAATGAATTAAAATGGCGTCGAATATTTTCTAATTTGTTCTAGAACAAATCTGAAGTTGTCTCTGAAACTAAAATCTGTCAATTCTAAACTGTGAAGTTAGACAATAGTTAGACAAAAACAATGCTGTCCTTGTCTAGGCGGCCATGCTTGTCGTGAGGAGAATGACAGGAATGACACATAATGACTGTTTCCAATTTTCCTATTTCACTGTCACCCCCCTGCTGCAAACCTTAATTAAAGCACGCGTGTATTTGGAATTTTGGGTGTGGCTTAATACGACAGGATCGGGCTAGGCCTTAGGCAGATTTCTGAAATATAATATATATTTCCTTCGGCCACACACTCGCTTTACCCGACCCCTGAGAGCGACCAGTAAGTACAGCGTAACTACAGACTCTTAAGTTAAAAAATATTTTAAAACTTCCTTAAATTGTCTTATTTTTCTAAACAATTACCTGATGCAATTTTAAGATCCATCTGAATCTGTTTGGAGACCGTTCTTTGCACCACTCCCATCACTGCAAAATCCAGACTCGTACTCGACTGGCTGCATTCCACAACTCTGTCACTCATCTCTTTGTCCAGGTACGTAGTATCCGTGATATTGATGTCGTTTTTGTTAATTTCCTTGTTCTGCTCTTTCTTCTTCTTGTGCTTCTTCTCCTTGTGTCTGTATCTGAAGTAGACGGCCAGCGAGATCGCTATAAACACAACCAGGCTGACTGCTATCGACGATATGAGAACTCTTAAAGTTTTAGTGTCCCACGGAATAGGTCCCGTAGGTTTTTTGACGTTGATAACTGGCAACAAGTGTTTGTTGCAGTTATCGTACGTGTCACAGCATTTCATAATGTTCTTCTGGGCGGTTGAAATCAGTCTGGAACGACACTGAAAGAGAAATTATCATACATTTTTTTGTCTCCTAGATTTGTCTCGATCTCCTTCGCCTTCTCCTAACTCCTAATCTCACGTGGGATTTTTCAAAATTTGTATTTTGAGTATACCGGGTGCGTCTCAAAAGCAGGGCCTATCTTACCATAAGGCACATAACGCCCGGGCCTTGGGCCCGGTGGTCTTATTTTTATTTTTGTTTTTTTAATAATTTTAAAAAATAAATAAACATTATTATATTAAAATTATATCAATCTAAAGCTTATTTTATTTAATTCTATTTTCCTTATCAGAGGTAACTGTTTTTTTTTTCTGCTATGTAAATTTACATTTGAAATTATGAACATTTTACAACCTTTAACAGATACGTCTACAAGAAACCGTTGATGTTCTTCTTGTAGACGTATCTGTTTTAAAAAAGTAAAGTGTTCTCGAATAGTTGAATTTAACTATTTTAAATAGTTTTTTTCTTTATTCTTTGTATTTTTTTGCTACCGACGACGGAAAGAGATAACTTTCCGAAACGTTAAGCATTTTTTTCTTTGTTAGGCAAATTTGTATTACTGTAAACATAACTTCTGACAAGCAGCGCCCGTTTAGGTTTAACGCCAGAAGTGTTTACAAAAAATAACTATTTTATTTTGTAGATTTTCTTGCAGTGCAGTGGCGAAATACCCATAAAGGATTTTTTTGGAGAGATGAATCCGCCACATAGGTATAGACATTTTTTAAAGTTTATAGAATATACTTATTATGTAAGAAACTTTACAGAATATACTTATTCTGTAAGAAAGTTTACAGAATATACTTATTCTGTAAGCTTTGCCAATACTTACGTAAAAATCTACCATTCCATTGGGCGGAAGACATCCGTAAGATAATTTCTGTTCGACTTCATCGTCTTGACCAATGCGCAGCTCCACCGACGTAAAGCACTTGCCTCCCGGTTTCGTGTGGCACGTGCCATACTCTCCCTCGGGACAATGGTCCTTACAATAGCAAGTGAGCTGTTTTCGATCTTGTAAGAACAATACAATGTCACGATTTTCAATTTAAATATATGTCATAATGTGTAAGCTTCATTCAGAACCTCCCAATTAGTGGTGTCGATTAGTGTAGAAGTTTGTTCCTCTTATTTTAATGTAAGCATTCAGATTCAGAACATCAAAATTAGTGGTAGTCATTTTCAATTAGTAGAAAAAGTTAACAATCTTTTGACTTTTCCACTAATTGTACTTCAAAATTTGTGAAGAATGTCTTTTTGGCCTTTGATTATCATTCGTCAAGAGTTTTCTGGTTAGAAATCAAAAGTTTATTATTTTATAAGCTAAATATTAGGCTAATTATTATTATTATAAGCTGTCTATCGCAAACTTTTGCTAGGATATTTTATTAATTTTAGTTGTGTTTTTTAGACGTTGTGAATGATCGTAAACTAAAAACTGTAAAGTGTAATTGAAACCACTAATTTATTCCACTAAATGAACCACTAACTTTCTGAATGAAGCTAAAGTCTGAATTATACCGGGTGAGTCTCAAAAGTGGCTTACCCCCTATAACTTTTTTATTTTTTCAGATAAATAAACGAGATTTTGTATGTTAGTATATGACGTAAAGCAGAATTGAATGGCGTACTCAATTCTTTTCGGCCACTTCCTGTTTCACCGGAAATGACTACAACTTTTGATTTTTAAATGGTACCTTCGGTATTTTTTTACTTTATTCGATAGAAAATAACACCCTGAATAAAATGACATATCATATGTCAACTTTTGACATTTCCGCTTAAAACAAAATTGTATTTTAAATTTCAATCTACAATGCCATGTCTGTCACAGTATATCTAACATTAATTTTTAATCAAGGAGTTCTGGAAAAATAGATTTGATCGTCTAATGTTTTAGTGTCTTGTCCTGACCGGTTAAAATATGCCCAAACCGTATTTTTAATCATATCCCATTTTTTCAAGAACGAGGGTGGCTCATTAGCATATTTTGAAAAAGCATTTTTTTACAAATAATTTGGTACCACACACCTGGTATTTTGAGTCAAATTGTCGTTCATGTTGCAAAAGTTGACACGTGATATAGTGTCATTCTATTCAGAGTGTCATTTTATATCGATTAAAGTAAAAATATACCGAGAGTGTCATTTAAAAATCAAAAGTTTTGGCTATTTCCGGTGAAACAGGAAATGACCAAAAACAATTGAATACGTCAATCAATCCTAATTTATGTCATATACTAACTGACAAATCTCGTTTTCTTATCTGAAAAAATAAAAAAGTTATAAGCGTGAGCCATTTTTGAGACGCACCCTGTATAGAACTTTTTATATTCCAAATTACAAATGACACAGTCCAATTTAACTTGTTGCTCTGTTTGCATAAAATTGGACGAATTTTAAAAGAAAATGATTTATATGTATACCGGGTGGTTTTCAAAAGTAGCTCACCCCTATAACTTTTTTTCTTTTTTAGAGAAAAAATCGATATTTGGCATGTTAGTAATCAGGATTAATTGACGTAAGTATTCGATTATTTTCGGTCACTTCCTGTTTCACCGAAAATCACTGCAAGTTTTGACTTTTAGTACTCTATAGGTTTTTTTTAATAAAACATATTTTTGTGTCTGGTAACGTCCTATTTATTTTTAATCTTTCTATAATTACTGTTAATTTTGACAAGTTTTATGTCAATTTTTAGTAAATTACATCTAGAGATTGACCTTGTCAAAATTATCATCGATTGTCATTCCGCAATCGTCTTTGACGCCGTTTTTTTCGATCATACGGTATTTAATAGATATTTTAAAGAAATACTTACTTTGTTCTTCACCTTCAAATACAATAGACATCACGAATGCAGAAAACAACACTGAGTTACAAACAAATTCGCTAAAAACACTTAAGATTTCTTAACTGGAAATCAACAAACTAAACAAACAAAATTTTCGTTCCAAAAATTCGTCCTCAGGCCTCAACTCCAACTGATGGGTCAGTCCTGGGTACTATTGCGTTTCAAAATTATCTCCATAAAAATAATCGTCAATTTTATGGCACACTTTACGCGCTAATCCTATCTCAAGTGGTTTTAACCCCCGAAAAACTGTTTCACAGGTACTGCAAATAGTGCTGGGGACAATAAAGGCAGTACCTTTCTTATAATTATTAGAACGATATTATGCGATATTATAAATGGGAAATTGTTAATGTTAACTGGGGTCTCCAGGTATAGACATGCGGGGTTTCTAAATTTCACTAGCCTCGATATAAGTTAAAATGTTTCTTTTAAATAGTAATCGTTTTTGTGTGTTGATTTTTTTCCCGAATGAACTTATTTGCTATAAATATGAATTATTTTTTATATTTATATTAGGAATGGGAATACGATACTACTAATAATATCGATATGAGGTCTGTTCCAACCCGCCGCAGAACCGTCACCGAACGATCACGCTCGTGCGCAGTAATTCAAATGTGTTCCAACCGAGATTTGACGGTTATCGGACGTTCCTATTTGCGTACCAGTCTACCTTGGGATCGTTTAATTACGATTTCGGAACGGTAATTTCGGTACATGGTCTAAATTGAGGTTGACTTGCGCATTAAAGCATATTGGCAGGGATTATCGATTTTTAACAGCCGATTCTGGTCAGGCGTCCGGCTGATGCTTCTGTCTTGGTTATTTTTTACGAATTCGAATACGTGTGCGTTATACTTTTGCTTGTGAGTTTGTGTGGAGGAGCAAATCGTTCGGAAATTTTAAATTGTACACTCTCATAAGTATCTAGATAATAATTAAGGATGAGTGACGATGGTATGATTGATTTCTTTACCTCCACTTCAGATAGTGACAATTCGGAGTTGCTGCCTAGTGAAAGGGTGAAAAATGAACAATATTTAGGTAAGCTTTAATCGTATTTTCTTGTTTCCTCGAACAAAAAAAACCGATTGATACACGCACGCTTGACACTTTTGACAGTTCCGAAAACAATTCACAAAGCGTTCCAACGTTGATACTTTTTGCACCGTCACGAAACTATTCGAACTCCGAGCATGCTAACAAAGTGCAAGAAAACCGATTCGAATAGGTTTGTTTCGAAACGATCCCGAAATGCTGGTTGGAACAAACCTATGGTGTTGCAGATTTCAGAAAAATAAGTAAACATAGAGGCTTCCTAAAAAAATTGTGTGTGCACTATGTGCGCATATTTGAAGCGAAACTTCTTACTAACAGCTATTAAATTGAAGGATTTGAAGAATATGTACATATATTTCTTTATAAATGGTTTTTATAAACTTCAAAAAA
Source organism: Sitophilus oryzae (assembly GCF_002938485.1). Classification (NCBI taxonomy): domain Eukaryota; kingdom Metazoa; phylum Arthropoda; class Insecta; order Coleoptera; family Curculionidae; genus Sitophilus; species Sitophilus oryzae. The sequence goes on along the minus strand of NW_022146915.1, from coordinate 330,940 downwards.
TTAGATTTAATATAAAACCGTATACTATTCTAGCTTTATAATTTTATAATGTTTTTTTAATTTTTATTAAAAAACGATTATTCTCTACATCTATATCTCTGACTATTACTAACTGCTACTAACCAACAATTTGTTTTGTATGGTCTGTAGTCTGTTTTTGTTTAAATGTTTTGTTCATTATTCATGTTGGGGATTTATTTTTAAATTAATATTAATCGTAAGACAACCAGTAAACTCATAGAATATATTTCTTTTGCATAATCAAAATTTTTACTCTAAATTTTACATAACCAAATTGTCGCTCTAAATCGGTGTCTTTTTTAGACAGATGTCACTTATTGTCTTGTGATTATTCAATTCATTATTCGAATTTTCAGAATGTCGTTAACAAAAAAAATTAAAAAATCTTAAAATAAAATTTTAATCAATCACAATTGTTTATCTCCATCATTTACCCGATTAATAACGCACAAATTACAGTTCAATTACAAACAATTCATTATTTATAGTGATTTACAGTAAGAATTTTATTAAATTATACGAATATTCTCGTTGATTATTGGTTTGAAATAAATATGACAGTGTCCTCCAATGAAAATGCGAGTTACTAACTCTAAATTCTAATTCTGAGCTGGCAAATGAGCTAGATGCTTTACCTAGACCGTTATTAAGAAGCTACAAACATATCGATGAAAATATGTATGAAAATTTACTTCCTAGCACACAAGGTTGGTGCAGTATCAAGTTTATTATAGTGATTTTCTTAGCCGCGATTCGATCAGATCGTTACCCAGTGTTGCCACAAGCTTATTTTTCATCGGAGTAGACATTCACGAGATAGCGAAGTTAAATTGTTTTACAAAGGGAGTAGATCTACCCCCGATGGGGTAGCTATAGCAACACTGCCGCTATCACTTTTCCTCTCGCTAGCCGCGCATGGATCGCGCGACACGCCGAGTGTCACGGCCTTGAATTTTTACTCCCAACGCGCGTAAAGAAGTTTCACTTCAAAAATACTTCTCGATATTACTTCTCCCCAACAATGTTGCTGAAGTGCCAATGGACAGAGCTGATGATAATATCAATGATGATTAAACAGAAGATAGCGATAATTCAGAATGATTCTTGAGGTACATAGTTTTCTCCAAATTTTTGACTCTTTTTGTGTATATTTCCAGTAAATCTATGATTTTAATTATTACTTAGAATATGAAATTATTAATTTTTTAGTAGAAAATATTTTTGTCGTCCTAAAGTAGACAATTTGCTGTATGTGCACCGGCTTACCGCTGACCACCACGGCAAATATTCTTAAATGGTCAACAATGAACATATTCACACTACCCTGACCATCTCCCATTTACTTCATGTTTTATGTCGAGATGGCGTACGACGGCCGATGTCGGTGACGGTTTGCGTGACGGTACGTTATAGTGAGAATCTCTCTCGGCCACAGTGAGAATCGCGCCTAAAACGAGGAACTCCTCATTAATAATACTAATATATAAAATCCTTAAGTAACTCACTGATTAATCACGATCCTGCTCAAACTACTCAACGTAAAGCTTCGTATAGACCTGAATGTTGTACCGAACAACAAACGGAATGGCAAATGAAAACGAAAAATTGAAAACTTATTTTCAGCGAACCGAACAGCAAACGAAACATTTTTTTGCATTCCCAGGAATTTTTCAAATATCATTGCTGCACCAGTTGATGCAGTTACCAGATTCCATTCCTCAGCTCTATATCATTTTAGCAATTTTGCGCCGAAAGAATAATAGTAACGAACTCATTTTCTTTTTACACTCTTTTGGATCTGTATTAATTTGTTGAGCAATATCCTTCAATGCATCTTGTTATATAATATAATAACTTCTGTTTTTGGTACAATCTAATTAAATCAAAACAGTTCTCTTCCCACTACTCGTTGATGCGTAGCGAAATTCTAAATAGTTTTATTAAATAAGACTTAGTTGCATTTGACGTTTTGTTTTTGTTCCCGTACTAACCTACAAACGCATTCGCACGCATTTCCTTTGATGTTAGACGAAAAACCGACAACACATGGATCGACGGCGAAGCGAACGAGAACGTAAATGCAAACAGCCCAGATTTGCAATTCAGTTTGCAAACACGTTCGTAGCTCGTCCAAACTGGTGCTTCATTTGCCGTTCGGTTCGTTTTTCCGTTTGTTGTTCGGCGCAACGTGTCTGTATGAGACTTAAGAAGCTCAATTTTGCCATACAGGTTGATTCTAGGGTGTAGAGGTTCGATAAGAAGGGATTTTTCGAAACCCGAATTCTAAGGGGGTGAAACCATCCCTCAAATATTAGAATATTTTTTTGTTTAAAAACCGGTGAGTTTTTCGGATAAACTCTTAAACACGTATATTTTATTTTATCGTTTTACATATTTTAAGATTTTTGAAAAATTTATACAGGGTGTTTTATAAAATATGACCATTGAGTAATCACGATTCTGCATAAACTGCTTGACGTTTAAAACTGATTTTTGGTAAACGGATTGACTGCGGGGTCTAGAGGTTCGATAAGGAGGGGTTTCTCGAATCTCAAATTCCAAGAGGGTAAAAACCTTAGATGTGAAAACCTCAAATGATTAATTCGACGTGAACAAAGTCGGGGGTACGCGCTAGTTTATTATATATGAAAATAAAAGTACAAAGTACACAACGTTTAAATCATCTTTATTTTCTTCTTATTTACAGTTATGGCAGTGCACACATTTTCTGTATTTTTTTATACGAACATGTAAATATAAATCCATAAATAAATAATATAAAATTAAATAAGTCATTCTTGAGCAATAAGTCATCCTCTCCTAACCTCAACATAATATTATATATAAACTTACATATATATGTATATATCTCTTTCTCTCCATAGGTATTTAAAAAGCTAATTCGCTATTTATATAAAATTGCACTTAAATGTATCCTAGTTTGTTTCTTTTCATTTAAAAATTAACTAAAAAAGGGTTTATTTAACTTTTAACCATTTATCTATCGAATATTCTAGAGCGGTGATCCATCTGGAACGGAAAAGAAAAAAAATATCATAATCATTCTGTAATAAATTGAATCTTATACAGGGTGTTTCAAAAAATATGTGCCATCTCTCGTGGGGAGATTCTTCACGTAAAAATAAGATTTATTTTTTATATCAACATACATAGGTCCGATTCTGCTTTCTTTCGTAGTTAGAGGGTGTTAGTAAATCTTAATATTTTTTCGATTTATTATGATTTTCTTCCAAGTACTTTCAGCGTTTCGAATGAAATTTTGGGGGTAAAAGTTACTACAAGTGCTATATATTTTAATGCTAAAAAAGTGTCGATACATTCATCAGGGACGTGCATATGGGTTATCACTGGAATATTTTTCAAAAAAAACATGTGCGCCACTGACTTTTTCTTTTGATATCAAAATTGTGTAGGCTGTTTAATACCAATTAAAAGTTATCTCTTGTATTTTGTCGAATTCGGCCTCCTTGATGAGATAAACGCAATTTTATTAATCACAATTAATAAAATTAAAATTAATAAATTATATATTTTGCCTAATTTCTTATTAAATATTATTACTATCAGTTATTGTTGCTGTTAGTCCAACCTACCGCAATTTCAAATAAAAAAATAATGGTATTTAAGATAATTATTACAAAAAAACTAATTTTAAAATTTTTTAACATCCTGTAACTCTAAAACTATGCATTTCCATACCCATGTTTATTGGAACTTTAAACATGGGTATGTGAGATACATGAGTATGAACTTTAAACAGTGATAACACATATACACATCCCTGGTAAATATGTCTACACTTTTTTAGCTTTAAAATATATCGCATTTATACACACACTGGAAAATTCTAGGGATATTACAATTTTATCCAGCCATCGTCAGTAATTTTATTATTTGCATTTCTGTTATAATAAAATTAAAATAAACAAATAGTTTACAGGACGTATTGGAAATAAAAATGCGAAATTTACCGAATTTTTCAAATTTACCTTGATTTTTATTGAACTCAAAAATATACACACATTTTTTTTTATTCTAAACTGTGAATTAAAAAAAAAGATAAAACCCTTTTTACTTAATAATGGGTATGGCCTCGTCTACTGTTCATTACAGCCCTACATCGTCTCTTCATGCTCCTGATCAGGTTCTCGATCACTTCTTGAGGTACAGCCTGCCACGCTGCATTCACGGCCCGAACCAGATCCCTACGAGTTTCACGAGGCATACCCATTCTCAAAATTCTTCTTTGGACCGCATCCCATACGTGTTTGATGGGGTTGAGGTCAGGAGATTGTGCCGGCCAGGGTAAGATGTTTAATTGATGAGCATTGATAAACTCACTTACCACTCTGGCTGTATGAGGCCGTGCATTGTCATGCATGAGAATGAAGTTTCTCCCAAAATCATTGGCATATGGTAACACGACAGGCTCAAGAATTAAATCACGATATGTGATTCCTGTTAAAAACCTTTCAAGAAAAACGAGATCGGTTTTTCTGCCTAACTGGACTCCGCCCCAGACCATAACTGTTCCACCTTGATAAGGGTGCACTTCCTGAACATGATCCAACCGAATAAGAATTCCCGCTTCTCTCCATACCCTAAGCCTTCTGGAATCCGGATGAATTCCAAAGCGTGACTCATCCGTGAAGAGAACATTAGCCCATTGTTCATTCGACCACTGAACATGATTTTGAGCCCACAAATATCGTACCTCTCGATTTCCTCTCGTTAAGGGTTGAGCTCTCCAGGGGCGTCTGCTTCTTAAGTTGACCTCTCTTAATCTATTGCGAACAGTGTCAGGACTAACGGTTACATTATGTGTTTCCTGGAGAATTAAACTAAGATGTGGTGCTGTAAGAGTCGGTCGGCGTCGAGCATTTAATTGTAAAAAATGATCTTGCTGAGGGGTAGTAATGCGATGTCGCCCTGTGTGCCTTTCAGCAACATCACCACTTTCACGGTAGCGTGCACTTAATCGCGATATTACACTTTGCGTTGTATTTAATGCTCTAGCTATGTCGATTTGGCGCATTCCAGCTTCGAGCATACCCATGGCCCTTAGCATTTCGTCTCTGTTAAGATGTCTACGCTCCATAATGTCGTTTAATACTAAACAAAGTTATTTGAATGAATTCTGGCCAGTTATCATAAAAAATAGCCAGTACAGGTTAAATTCGAACAATTGATGCTAGGTGCTTTTTATACATTTGCCAAAAAATGCACAAACATTTCTACAAATATCCCAAATTTAGAAATAACTAGTGTCACTACTTCGTTTCAATCGAAGTAGAAAGAATCGGTCTAAAAATATGTGGTTGTTTTTTCAAAACATTTATTTTTAACTTTAATAAAATTATATCCCTAGATTTTTCCGGTGTGTGTGGTAACTTTTATCCTCGAAATTTCATTCGAAACACTATATGTTTGTTCCAACCGGACGAGAGAACCGTCCTAGAACGGTAATTTCCTATCAGTCAATTCATTTGTTAATCTTGAGAAACGATCAAACTTTTCAAACAATAAGTGGGCGACTGGAAATTACCATCCCAGGATTGCTTCTCGGTCCGGGTGGCCAACTAAGAATGGACGGCGGCTGTATCTCTGAAACAACTTATCATTACCTAACCTAACCAAGAAAAATCGCTGGAAATTATTTTCAAGTTCGAAAAATATCCGCTAGGGGGCGTTTCTCCGTTATCCAATCACAAAACAGGGTTTTTCTCAAAAATATGCAAGTGAACAGGTATTTTAAATATTACTGTTGTAATCATCGAGAAATTTGTAATTTTTTGATATTGAGTATGTTGCTCTATCTTATAAAACAAAGTGGTGGGGGAACCCTAACCAATATACCTCTTTTTGTTTCCTAGCCTACTACTATAATTTTTAGACCTTATAATACTAGGCGACAGCCTAATATGATTTTGAAGATAGAAAGTTGCGGTTTGCGCTGATATTTTGGAAATTTTGTGCCTTATTGAACGGTACAAAGAAAAATATAGCCTCCTCTTTAAAACTTTTATGCAAAAGCACAATATCTGTTATGATGTCAAATAGCGTCCTCTAGTTACCACAAAAAAAAATTATGGAAACAAAATTTATATTGGAGATTATTAAGGAAGAAAAGCTCTTTTAAACGAGCCCTAGTTTGTTTAAATCGGCTAACCCCAAACCAGAGTTATTTTAATAAAAGCAAGTTTAACCTTCCCCCACCACTTTATTTTATGAGATAGAGCAAAATACTCTACATCAAAAGAATTACAAATTTCTCGACGATTACAATAGTAATATTTAAAATACCTGTTCACCTGCATATTTATGAGAAAATTACCCCTGTTTTATCATGGCTTATCAGAGAAACGCCCCCTAGCGGACATTTTTCGTACTTGAAAATAATTTCCAGCGATTTCTCTTGGTCGACTTGCTTTTTAGATTTTTTTCCCAAAGTTATACGGTAAGTAGTTTCTGAGATACAGCCGGCGTCCATTCTTAGTTGGCCACCGGGTACTTGGAAGAAAATTATAATAAATCGAAAAAATATTGAAACTTTAACACCCTGTAGCTACGAAACAAAGCAGAATCGGACCTATGTTCATATGAAAAATAAATCTTATTTTTACGTGAGGAATCTCCACACGAGAGATGGCACATGTTTTTTGAAACACCCTGTATGCGTGGATAAAAAATACCTTTTCTTATCAGTTTCGGATTCTGCGTGAAAATAGTAACTTTTCTGTCCGGTTTCGGGAGGTACAATTTCGAATGCGTGTTTTTTACTGCCGGATGAGGATTGTTGGACTCTATATCCATGGAGGTAAGCAACACCTAGAAATGAAATTAAAAAAATAATAATAAAAGAAGATAGAAACATGTTATAATAACTTTAATATAGAGTCAGCCCAACAAATCAGGGAAGATTTCGACCGATGTCAACCAAAAAATGACGGCAAAATTGGTCTGTTAAATTAAAATGACAGAAACAACTGTCACTGCCAGACATCCTCTTGTTAAATGCCATTAAAAGCGTTAAACCATAGATAAATGCAACAAGTTTAGATTGGAAAGCCCGTAAAAATTTTGGATCGCGAAATTATTTTGGGTCGCGACCGTTATACGCGATCTGGCGCTGCTATAGCGGTCGCTAAGAACAACGACAAACAAAAACAGAAATAATTTTCTCTTGTCAAAGTCAGAATCTTCAAAAATCATAATAATCTTTCAAAATCTAAACCGCTCTCATTAAAGAAATTCCGAAAAGTGTTTATAGCATCCATTTTCACAGTAATTATTGCTATCTTGTGAGTTTAATTCAAGTTTTATTTACTCCAACCGGTAATAATTGTAAAAAAGTGGCATTAAAAACTTAAAAAGCTGTGCTGTGAACTGTGAACTGCAAAAACCATCGTGGATCGTGGCATAACGTCGGTTTCCAATGTTTCATAGGTATTTCATACATGCGTCCTTATATAAAATAAAGTTTCTTGTATGCAACACACTGTATTTTATTTATAAAATTTAACGAAAATAATAATAAATTTGAATAAACAATATTTGGCGATATAATTCCGGAAAAAGCCGAACCGCTCCGAAATTTTCAAAAGTTTTGGGTCGCGACCGTTGCAAGAATAGCGCCAAATAGTGTTTACATTGTCCTTATGGGCACTTTCCAATCTAAACTTGTTTCATTTATCTATGCGTTAAACAGACTATTCATTTAAGAGTCCATCTCACTAGTCCGAAAAAGCAGCAAAATAAGCGTTCGGCATATAACGTTTTATGTAAAGTTGGCTAGGTATTTTTACCACAAATGAAGAAGGAAAGAAATTAAAGATAAAGGATTATACTATATCCGTATTGTAGCACATTTTTAGACAACTTCTTTATTTTTAAGATTTTGATGGTCAAACATCAACAAAATATTATTTATGTTTGGACTAAATTTTCTGGAAAATAAAGACATAATTTAACACTCCGTTACAATACGGAAATAGATTGAAGTTTTGTGATTACAGTGATATATAATTTATATGGTTTTGAAACAAATTACTCGCTATTTTATGGCAAATGCTGAAGCTCTGCAAACCTTAATCAATCCTTAATCAAAGCACGCGTGTTTGGAATGTTGGCTGTGGCTTAACACGACAGGATCGGGCTAAGCCTCAGGCAGATTTCTGAAATATAATTTATATTTCCTTCGGCCACACACCCGCTTTACCCGACCCCTGAGAGCGATCCGAAAATACAGCGTAATAGACTCTTAAGAGTACATCAAAATATTAGAAATTAGAAACATCTTAAGACATCAACTTGAGACTTACCGAAGGCATTGGAAGCATTGGCGTCGTGGTAGAAGTAGAGGCAGGCGTCCTTGAGGACGCAGTAGCGTCGGCTCCACGACTTCCACTGGGTACCTAACTTAATTAAATGGCCGAAACAGTCGGGATCGACGATGGCGTCCGGTTGGAGGTTCAGGTTCCGTTTGGATTGGTCCAGGAATTCGTCCACGACGCGACTGTCTTGGATCGCCTTTCCTATTACGTCTACCTGAAAATGAGCCATAAAGAACATAAATATAGTTCTGAATTCAGTGTAAAATGACTTTGTTATTGAGCATATTCTGTAGATTGTATATATTCTGTAAGATTTAAGCCTTTTTATACAAGACTTGTCATTAAAAAGATTTAAATCTTTATATAAAAGGTTTAAGTCAGATTTATATACCGGGTGCGTCTCAAAAGTGGCTCACCCCGCTTTTTAATTTTTTCAGTTAAAAAACGAGATATGGTATGTTAGTATATGACATTAAATTGTGATTGATTGACGTATTCATTTGTTTTTGGTTACTTCCTGTTTCATCGGAAATGACTACTACTTTTGATTTTTAAATGGCACTCGGCACCGGTATATTTTTACTTTATTCGATAGAAAATGATATTCTGAATAGAATGACGTATCACATGTCAACTTTTAACATTCTCGCTTAATAAAAAATCGTATTTTAAATCTCAATCTAGCTTTAATTGTTAATCAAGGAGCCTTGGAAAAATATATTTGATCGTCTAATGTTTTTAGTGTCTTGTCCTGGCCGGTTAAAAAATGCCCAAATAGTATTTTTAATCATATCTTAATTTTTTCAAATGGAACGAGGGTGGCTCATTAGCATATTTGAAAAAAGCATTTTTTTACGAATAATTTGATACCACACACTTGGTATTTTGAGTTAAATTGTCATTATGAACCGCATGTTACAATTTCAAATAAACCATATACGAAAATGTCAAAAGTTGACATATGTCAATCTATTCAGAATGTCATATTCTATCGAATAAAGTGAAAAATACCAAGGGTGTCATTTAAAAATCAAAAGTTGTAGTCATTTCCGGTGAAACAGGAAGTGACTGAAAACAATTGAATACGTCAATCAATCCTAATTTATGTCCTATATTAATATACCAAATCTCGTTTTTTTATCTGAAAAAATAAAAAAGTTATAAGGGTGAGCTACTTTTGAGGCGCACCCGGTATAGTAAATTTAATTATGAAGAATAAACGAAGAAATTTCTTCCTTTATAGGAAAATACAAATCGCTTGTGATTGCAAATAGTGCTATTTGAATTTGGCTATTGCTAAATATTTATTGCCATAACTCTCTTCGTTTCTGAGCTACAGGGTCTTTTCGAAAATTTTGCAATTTGGGACAACCCCTGTATCTTTGTTATTGTTAAAGGTATCGAGAATGTGAAAACTGTTTATTGTAGAACTTTTTACATAAAATACAGTGGCGTTGTCTTATTCTATTCGATTTTAACCAAAATAGGACACCCTGTACTTGTAAAGCCAAAACACAAAACTGATTATTCATATCACACGTACAGGCGAAAGGTCTCCTACGCTCTGTATAGAGTATAGAGTATAATAGAAGAGGGGAAGGTACTAACCCATCTATTTCTGGCTGTATCTGTATCTGCCGCTAAATGCAAGGGAACGGAATCGTCTCGTTGAATAACGAATCTGTGGGGCTTCGAAAGTCCACTGTCGTCATCACTTAACGTAACTACTTCATGTTCGAATAACATCACTACACCTACTGGCTGTTTTTCCTAAAACACAGACAAACAGATTTATCAAAACAAATCATATTTGAAATTTGAAAGACTCTGACATGTTGGTACTTACACTATCAGTCTTATAATAATAAAGGCAATTATTTTGTTTGAGACAAAACCATCGTCGTATCCATTTGTTCGTCATGGTACCGCTGGCGTAGCCGCTCAGCTTCCACAAGTATCCGCTGTAACTGGCGTTGGTGTCGGCTTGTTCTTCGGTGGACGCGTTCAGCGCATAGCACGTTCTAGCTACCTGTAATGCAGTAGTAGGTATGCTATAAGAATTTTCTTTATTATCTATTTTTTATCAAGTGTTACATCAATACATTTAAAAATAAAATAAGAAATCCTGTTAAATAAATTTGTTTAAATAAATAGTGATGGGATACTTGAAGCTTAAAAATGTTTACTAGCAGACCTTGCAGTCGAACATTGTTCTTTCTAGAACCTCTATTAGTGCGAAGTGTATACAAGATAGCTTAATAGTCGTAAAAAACACATCGCAACTTTATTAGAATATTTTGAACGGGAATGCGATAGTGATAGCCCTTTATGTCCCTTAAGTGATGTTAAGAAGGTGAGTTTTGTTGATGTAAATAATAACTGTGTATATATTTATAATTAATTTATTTTTGTTTCCTAAAATATTTCAAATTAAAAGATTAATCATGTGACTAAAAGTTTATTTAGTATGAACTGTATGTAGAAAGTGTCTTTAGTAAAAAGGCCTTGGTCTCGCATTTGGTCTCGATAATAATTCCTCGTACGTGGAACACATATGTTTACCTCTAAAGTTAATGTATCGCTGCCAGCATGCGCAATTTTGACTACTTCGGAATGGCTTTTGTCCAGAACGCTGACTCCGTTAACTGAGAGTACTATGTCTCCCACTTCCAAGCCGCTGGATTCGGCTGGAGTACCTTGTTCTATGGCCGACACCACCACTGGTTTGGATCCGTGGATACGGAATCCGAACTCGCCGGATTGCCTCCGTACGACGACGGTTTTGTCACATTCTGAAACAAAAATTGACATTATTTACCAAGTAGTGTATGTGATAAGATTACTAGAAGTTATTACACATGAATCCCTATTATATTTTACTCAACAGCAGCAATGAAGGTCATTCTAGACCTAACACCACTGCACGTTATCATCGGTAGATATAGTCAATGCGATTAGAATGGCCATTGATGGAAATACTACTGGCAGAATTGACAGCTCAGGAGCTTGGAAACACCCTCAAAAGGAACATTCCACACCTCTAACTTCTAGTGGATAACATACCAAGAATGTACAACTTTGAGAAACACCTCACTGTATTATTGAGAAATAAAAAGGATTGGCAGAGGGAAACGTTTGCTCAGCAGATAAAAGACTATACCATAACGTGGTATATTGATGCTTCCAAAATCAAAGCAGGAACAGGGATCGGAGTATTTAGCCTGAAAACTAAATACTCTCAACCAATAGGCACATATTCCAGCATTTTTTTTTTCAAAAACAAGGGTAACACTTGACAGCCATGTCAAGATGCCTGTTGTAATCCGCACTTTATTCCTGCTAAGCGGTAGCAGTTCTTAAGCGCTTTTAGAGCTAGGTCCTTGGATCAAGGCTTTGCTGTGCCTGTGCCCCTGTCTGTTTCTCCAGTGGACATTTTGCTTTTTCCTGATCCAGAGTTTTAGTGCACTACGGGCCATACATTTGGGTATTCCGAATTCCGAGTACTGGCTCTGGACCAAGATAGGATACCGATGATCCTTGCCTAGCTAGCTTATCGGCTTTTTCATTGTCTTGGATGCCGCTGTGGCCCGGCACCCATAATAATTTAAATCTGTTCCTTTGTGCTAGAGCTCCCAGTACACCTAGGTATTCCCAGATGAGTCTCGACGATACCTTTGGGCTCATAAGCGCTCCAAGTGCCGCCTGACTGTCTGAGCATATATTGATGAGCTTACCTGAATAACCTCTTCTATGATTTTCTCTCGCACATTGTAGAACAGCGAAGATTTTGGCCTGGAATATGGTTGAGTCCCACCTTGGTCTTTCCCCAAATACTCCAGCTCCTTTTCCTTCAGCGGTCTTTGACCCGTTTGTATACCAGGTTAGTCCGTCCTGAATGTATGTTATATCTGTCCACATTCCTCGCTCCATTTTGTTCACCTCGAATGGTTTGTGGTAGTGATAAAGAGGGGTACCTACCCCAGCATCCTTCAGGCATGAATCTACGCCATCGAAAGGTGCGTACGACTTGTCTGAGATAGGAACTATCGGAAACAAGAAATAGCCATCTTATTCAACAGACACTTCCCCTAGGAGATGCAAGACCTTGTCGTTGGTGGGGAAGCTCTTGGTCAGGTGCTGGAGAGAATCCCCTCTAGCACTTGGCTTGGCCTAAGAAGCATCTCACTCATCGTCTTGTCCCTGACTGTAGTGTCGTGGCCAGGGAATTGCACCAAGACATATAACGATACCGGGCGGGGCTACAGACAGCCTCAACCTTGCGGCACCGGGGGGCACCCCATTGTATTTTACCCCTTACTTCTACATGCGGGGCTCTGTAGAAGTGGACCGACTGTCCCTAGCGACTCATAGGAACACTATGAGATCTGATAATAATAGTAATAAAAACATCACCGGTGAAGCTGTGGGGAAACCCCCTAGCGACACTGGGAACAGTAACAATGAAAGTTCCAAGGGGCCAAACCCAAAGAGAACTACAGGAGAGGTGGCTGACACTTGCGTGAGACCATCCTCCGCAAGTGGCGTACAAGCTACCACCTCCTCCAAGGGTCGGGAGTCTACCTCCTACCTCTAAACCCAACAGGCGACACAAGCTACCGTTTCGTCTACCCGGTCTGGGTCGTAGCTCCTCGACTGTGAGGGACACGGGTCTCTGTAGGAAGTCCTGGGACTGTATGATGAGTTATAACTCAAGAAAGGGGGACACAATAGATCTCTAAGGTCGCAGAGATTAACCCCCCTCCCGCTTATTCTATTCTATTCAATAGCCAAGCAGCAATAAAAGCGATCAACTAAGTACCGGAAAAAATATGACGCTAATCAAAATTAATTATAATCACTTATCAAGAAATGAAGACAAAATTATATTATTATAGAAACACCTGTTGGTTTTTAGGACTTTAGGAAAAAATAAAAATGGATGTTCATATTTTTTTATTTTTTTATAAAGCGGTATAGAAATTTGTAAAGTAAGTATAAACTGGATAAACCATTTCAGAACAAGCAAAATTTTTGAATAAAGAATGCATTTTTCTCAAAATATTAATAAGAAAGTTCTTCCTTTTGCATAAAAACGATCCGGAGACATACTGTAGATTAGGGTGGGTCAAAAAAATAGTCAATTTTTTTTCACTTTATACTTTGAAAAAAGGTTGGTAGACACCTCAAAAAAATTCTCTCCAAATATGAGCTCTTAATTTTAATATCAAGGTACCCCGCCTTTCAGTTTTCTATTTTTTCCTTATTATTAGAAAGAAAAATTCATATCATCATAACATTTTTTTGTTGACGAGTTATACAATCTTAAAATAATCAAATTATAAAAAAAACTGTCTTAAAATAATCAAACTTCAACCTGTAATAACTTCCGAACGGTGAGGTTTACTAGAAAATTGCAAGAGACCTTTTTTATAGAAAATTCAATTTCCTACAAACATGTGAGACGAGATATTTTTTTCAAATAGTAGATACCGAGATATGAATATTTCTTTCTAATAATACGGAAAAAATAGAAAACTCAAAGACGGAAGACCCACCGTAGACTAAGTAGATGTTTAGTGATGTAGTTAATAGCTCTTATCATTCATGTAACTCTTAAAAAACAGGTTATTAATGTTAGTTTAAACGCATAAAAGTCAAGTAAATCAATACAGACCATTTTCTCGATCAGGACATAACAGGTCCAACGCTTTGTTCTCCCTGCACCACACCAACAACATCAATTTCAACACTTCCTCTAACTTCTCCTTCAAATCCATCCGATTTTTAACGTCTTCCTCCTTATCGGAACACTCGGTATTTGCGTAACCTACCAACGAACAAATTTAAACAACTTATCTCGAAAGATAACGTGTTAAAACAGCCTGTTATCTTATTTTGTCTTATTATCTCTGTTAATCTGATAAAATTAGGTCGAGTTTCATTCAGAAGATAGGATTAGGTAGGTTTTATATTAAACTAGGTGTTAAAAATAGAAACGTACCGAATGCCATGGTGCTTCCGACTCGTTCGTAGACGCTGATCTGCCAACATCTGGCTTTCGGCTATTTCGAATTATGTGGAGAATGTGAGAGTCTAGGCGCCGCGACGGTACTATTTTAATTCGGGACAGTGGCGTACAAGCGTCGTTGGACATAGGCGTATCAAACTGATTTCATATAACTAAGAAATGCATTCGGAAAGGGCATAAGTAAATATAGAGAAAATCTATAATATTTTTTGAGACAAACCTTAGTGTACAAACTTTTGTAAGTACAGGGTGTCCCATTTTCGTGTGTTTTATTAGGTTTCTCGTTTATGAGTAGAGGTACAAAGATGTGGTTTTCACACTACTGAGTTGCTTTTTTATGAAATTTAAAATGCTACACACATATCTGTCCTAGCCCTCTTAGTTCCTGAAATACAGGGCGAATTTTTAGTGGTTGCTTTTTTCAACTCTCCTCTTATCTCGGTTAGAGTCACATACCGGGTGAGTCTCAAAAGTCCTATAACTTTTTTATTTTTCAGATAAAAAATTGAGATTTGGTATGTTAGTATATGACATAAATTAGCATTGATTGACGTATTCAATTGTTATTGGCTACTTCCTGTTTCACCGGAAATGAAACTTTTGATTTTTAAAAGGCACACTCGGTATTTTGTTACTTTATTCGATAGAAAATGACACTCTGAAGAATGACATATCAACTTGTGACATTATTTTTGTCAAGTTTTGACGAATATGGTTTATTTGAAATTGCAACATGCGATTCATAACGACAATTTGACTCGAAATACCAAGTGTGTGGGACCAAATTATTCGTAAAAAATGCTTTTCCAAATATGCTAATGAGCCACTCTCTTTCCATTTGAAAAAAATTGAGATATGATTAAAAATACGATTTGGGCATCTTTTAACCGGCCAGGAGAAGACATTAAAAACATTAGACGATCATCATTGTACTAACATACCAGATCTCGTTTTTTTATCGGAAAAAATAGAAAAGTTATAGGGATGAGCCAGTTTTCAGGCGCATCCGGTATAGTTTTTCAGTGGCGTTATTTAACATTTCAACATAGACGGCCGGTTTAAACCAAAGACACGACACAACACAAAACACACACAAGACACAACACAAAACAATGGCTTGTGGAGGAGAGTGAAATACTAGCCAGCGACTGTTACATGACTAAAAGAAGCGTAGCTAAAAGATACGTAGATTTTTAACAACGCTCTGCTAAAACTGAACGCTGGTGGCTCTTAGGCTACGCTCCCCTAATTGTGGAAATGAATTATTTACATAAAAAAAGTTGTGGGTGGTACACTTACCAAAAGATTTGTTGGTTTGTTTTTTGTACATTTCTAAACAAGATTTTCGATGGACCATTCGATGTGTGATGGCTTGGTACCGTTTGCGAAAGTCCTGTTCCGACTCGGTACTGGATACAGAGGTCCGACGGATTTGTTCCTGGTCTGAAAAAATATATAACAAATTTTTAAATAAATTAATAATAAGGGCGACTTTCACAAGTCTAAGATTGTAAATGCTGATTCATGGGACACAGGGCACAGAATAGATTTTAACTCTAAAAGTAAAATAAAAGAGGCATTTTTAATACAATCTAATAAAAATAAATGTTTTGCTCATGCATCTGTAGATATTAGTAACGTATGGCAATCGCTTCTTTGATTTTAAACAACCTAACATACGTAAAAATTAAAAACAAATTAAAAATAATCATACAGAAAGATTCAAGCTTTTTGGTTTTACCGTATTCAGTAATTTTGTTATCAGGTAGTAATTGTTAATTTTGAAATTTAACTAGATAAAATGCTTTGAATAAGAAGACTAAGGAAGGAGCATAATGCTATCCATGTATTCATGCATGGTGGGCGGAAAAGCCACCACAAAAGCTCTCTAGGGTGGGGATCCTTGACAGTTCTGTTTGACGATTCATTTGACACATTTGAATTTGATTTGAAATTTTGTGGATTTGTCAGTCTTTACGGAGCTTATTTTATGTTATTTATTATTTATTCTACTACTGATAGTTGTATAAAGGTAGTAAATCTAGATGTAAATTGTGGCAGAACTTAAATTAACAGTGACACTATCGCGATTTATCGAAAAAGACTCTAAAATAGTTGGTTGTGTAGCGTGCGGTAGATCTCGGCAAAAATTGAGTGAAATAATGGAACAACTTTTCGCTAGTAAGTGACTATATAATATACATACGTGTAGTAAACCGATCATTTATGAAATTCACTTAAATTAACTAAATTATATGTTTTTCTTGCATTTTAGCTTTTATTTATTACTTGTCAAAGATTAGATGTCAAAGAATTTAGATACGTTAATTTGACTTACCTGCTTCAGTAGCGTATCGGATGTTTGTGTTAATAAATACTTATTATAACTTATCTATTTTTATTAGAATTATATATTTTTATAACAATTTTAATAACTACCAACATTTATTCACAACGTAAAATAAAACAACAAATTATTGAGTCTACCCCACGTCTACCCTACATCATAGTTTTACATTTTTTAAATAAAATTAGAACGACACTGATAAACCGGAATTTAAGTCGGCCATATTTGAGGCCCATCGCGGTGTACCTAAGATTTTTGATATGCTCCTTCCTTAGTCTTCTTATTCAAAGATAAAATGTCACCAAAGAATGTCATTTTAACAGAACGCCAACGGTTTCTGTAAACGAATCTGTTTTAAAAAAAGTAAAGTGTTCTCGAATTGTTGTATTTAGATATTTTAAATAGTTTTTTCTTTGTTCTTTGTATTTTTTTTTCTTCCGATGACGCGCGACGTAAAGAAATATACTTTTCGAAACGTTAAAAAAAAATTGTTTCTTAGTAATTTCCGTCTAGCCGGACCGTGCAACTTTACAATCCGCTGTTCCGCATGCGTGTTTGTCTTCGGTAGAACGGCAGCGAAAGCAGTCCGTGGCTCCGTGGGATCGAGAGGTCCGAGGTTCGATTCCCACAAATATAGGATCTTTTTTATTTTTTTAGTCCTCGGTAATAGCATTTAAAATACGCTGTAGACGTGTTTAGAGTGTTAATCTCTGGGGTAAGTTTTTTTTATTTAGATTACACGCGAAATACCCGATCGAGTATCGTTTCTGCGCATGCGGAACTGCGGGTTGTAAAGTTGCACCGTCCGGCTAGACGCAAGATTTATAAGTAAGCTACTGGTGACAATTAGTCTCCGTTGGATTAACGCAGCAGTCTTTACGAAAAATAACTATTTTATTTTGTAGATTTTCTTACAGTGGTGAAATATCCACATAACTTTTTAGGAGAAATGAATTCGCCATAGAGGTACAGACACTTTTTATAAACATTAATCTGATATTCTCAGCTTTTTACACAATTTTTAGCCGACCATACCAACAGGTATGGTAGGCTATTAAAATCGGCAAAATTAATATTATTAATAATAATTAAATACAAAATATTTTCATGGTGTCTGTCTGTCTGTCCGTCTGTCTGTAATACGATAACTCAAAAAGCGCTAAACCGATTTTAACCAAATTTGGCACAAAATTACTGTGACACCCGAGAATCTGGCCATTAGTTTTTTGTGGGGGTGGGGGGTTGGTAAGGGGGTATGGGAGGAGGTTATAATTTAAAAAAATCGTAACTCCAAAATTACTGTAGCTAGCAAAACGCGGTTTTCAGTTTAAGATTAGGAATAATATTTGTAACAAAATTTGTAATAACCCTAGTAATAACATCAAAATCAGTCAAAGTCGCAGTTTTTGAGATAAAAAAAATGGAAAAATTCCTTTACTTTGAAACTAAAAGAACTGCCTACCAACTGTAGCATTTTTTTTAAAATTCACACAATTTAAATAAATGTACAGAATTATTTTATTTAAACAATTCAAGTTTGAGTCCTCGCACCGAGATGGCATTCTAAGTATTGTTATTATCTTTTATTTTTTTACAAGTTTATTTTTGGATAGTTATTTCAGTCCGGTCGAAGTTGTTCGTCACTTTATTTCTGACGGTATAGGTATATACCTCGTGCCTACCTTTATCGCTATATTGGTGGTTGAAGCTGAACCCGATAGAATTATCGGCGTTTTTTTTGGCATTTTTGAAATTTGTGTGAGAAAACCCTCTGAGCGGAGGTAAGACCTTTATTTTTTACATAACGTTTCCTAATACCTACCTTTTTTCTATTTGTACAGGGTTTTATTTTATTGTACGCATTTCTGGTGCCATTTTGTTTATTGTATCTGACATTTGGGCCACGTTTGTCCCTACAATATACACGTTGAATAACGGAGGAATCTCCTGAATATACAGCATTTTCCGATCCTGTCTGGGTGGAGACGTTTTAATCACGATCCAGTTCCAGCAGTTCACCACAACCAGCTTGTGACCAGAACGGATAAAAAGGCCAGATCATTTCTTTTTATATAATTTAAGTTCACTTTAATGCTTCAAGCCCTTCAGGCATATTAGATATTTTATTACTTTAGAGTCACTTTGAAATATTTTATTCATGTTATGCATATTTCTGATATCTACATAGTACGGTTTTTTTAATATAAAGAGTCCCTATATTTTGGTACCAAGATCGCCAGACTTTTTGCGGAATAATTAATAAAATATTAATATTCAGAAGCGTGCAGATTTAACTACCATCTTGAGTGATCTATTTTAATACATACTATTTACCAACAAACATTTTCAAACATCAAATTATTCATAGTCTTATTTTATTCTAATTAACATTTAATTATTAATTATACTTAGTTGTTAGTTTATCTCAGCGTTTCATTTGTGTAATTCCTAAAATAAATAATACCTATATTCTGAGTTGATTTCTCAGTTCTCAACTTAGAAGTTTTTGAAAGTAAATGGAAAACTGAGTGGCGCCCAGTATATTATAAAGACGTAATTATCACAATTTAATTTTCACTAGCTTACGACCCATTGCTCACCGGCGAACAGCTCCGTCGCATAGTATTAGTTGTTTTAATATTTTTTCTAAAAGAAAATTCTTATAAAAAAAACATTCCATCATTTTTTTTTATAACTTCTAATGCTACACAACTTTTTATTAACATATTTTAGTATGGGCGCTATACGTGCCTCCCGGCGCCAATTTTTTACCTAGAAAATTACCTAATAGAAGATAGTATAAGATAATAATATAAGGTATTTACCGAAACCCACTCTCTACCTCACATGAGATTTAGTAATATTCTTCTTGACCCTCTTCTACCCTTGATACCCTCGCGTAATTATTGGACGTTTCCTTACCTGTGGGTGAGAGGGAGGTTGCCGAGGAGCCGCCCCCCTGCAGCTCGTCCCTCTCGTCGACGTAGAGCCACCTGCCCGGGCCGTAGCTCGCGCCGTAGACTCCCTGGTCGTCGTCCTCCTCCTCGGGGGCGCCCGGCAGGATGCTGGGGCTGCTGTTGGCCGTCTTGAGCTGCTCCCCCCCGACGCCGCCGCTGCTGCTGCCGTGGTGATGGTGGTGGTGGTGGTGTGGGGAGCGGGAGCGCAACTTGAGGCCGCCGGTGCTGCCGCTGCGGCCTGCGGCGAGGGCTGGGCGGTTGGGCGATGGAGATGAGGGTGGAGGAGGGTGTTGTCCTGGTGTTGGTGGACCGCCGCGTTCTTCTGACTGGGGAAGTACTCATTAAGTTTTGGGAAAAACGTATGAATGTCGTCAGTGTGTTTTTAATAAGGTCCGACCGAGATTTAGGTCTCGGTTTCGGTTACAGTCATTCTCGGCGAAAAATCAGGCCTTTTTATGCCGAGATCTCGGTCTCGTTCTCGGTATAAAAAACCGATCGTCAAACTAGCCCATTTTTGACTCATCCGAAGTAGCATAAACAAATAATGGGTCATTTGCCTGGAAATTTATATGATGAAATTTTGATAAAATAATTTAGTACACACTAAAAACACGGTATGTCGCTAGTGGTAGAAAAAATTATTTTTAGAGGTTACTAGTTTATTTTGTTGCCTGTGATATGCATATACAGGGTGTTTCCTAATTAATCTAAAAAATAAAAAAAAAATCGTTATAAAACGAATTAAGGCGGGCTCTTAATAAGTATATTTATTTTTTTCTCGACAACCGTTTGATGAACAAGAAAAACTCAAAAGATCAATTTTGTTGAAAAAGGATGGTCAGTCAAGAAAAAAATATATTTTCTTTAAAAAAGCAGTGGTGTACCATTTATGTTAAGCAAAAAAATCGATTTTTTTAACTTTTAACACCCTATAGATCAGAAAGGAAGTACTTTAGACCCAATGGTTATATAAAAATTGTTTTAAGAACACATGAGGAATCACACCATAATTTTTTTAGACTAATTCTAAAACACCCTGTATATTGTCAACTTGACAATGACTGCTGATGAATCCAAAAATACCTCAAATATCTTTTCCGTGAAAAAAGCCTGATTTTCGCAGGAAAAATTTAGATTTTTATTGAATTTGGGCCTGCGTTTGCAAATACTCGTTTGTTATTTAATTTTCTATCTATCTAAATTTTAAATATCATAGTCAGAAATAGTTTTATTATTTATTAACTGTAAAAATGGTGTTTTCTTGTTGTGTTGCAACTTGCAAAGAAACTAACAAAACTGCAAAAATGTACGTGTTTCCAAAAGACGATAAGGTATGTATCTTAGATAAAAGAAAAATATATGGTATGTATTCGTTGTTTGATTTTTTTTCGTTCGCTTTAAAATCTATAAATCTCAGTCTATTCATTAGACAGCCAGTCGACTTACGATCATTTACATGAAACTCTATAAAATAACTAAAAAAATAAATTGTAAAATATATATATTCTTATGTTTTATTAAAGTTACTCTGATATACTAATATATCAGTGTAACTTTAAAAATAAATCCTTTAAATTCAAATATAAACATAAAAAACATTAACAGCAGAAAAGGCGAAGGTGCTGGGTTAAACGTAGTCTCCACTAAAAACACGGAGGGGCGCTTTGACCCAAAATTTTACTATTAAGTTTCATATCTATTTTAATAGTAGATTATTTTCTTTTATCTATGGTCATATCTGATCCATATATGATCTGATTGGATCACGACGAGGATTTCCCGGCGGCATATTTGTAAACGACATCCATGATCGTGATTCGGCTCTAGGCCGAACGAAACAGCATGCGATATCGCAAATCCGTCTGGTAAATACCATCCGAGATTCCAAATTTTAACTGCCTTAACACCTCTTATAAACACCAGACGATATCGCGAAATATAAATGGGTTGCTCGTAATCAGCATTCAGGATCGCAAATTTTGTTTGTCAACACAAATTAAACCAGCTAAAAATAAAAAAGGTTTTTTTCAAGCAAATTTGGATTATTATAGAGGACTATAGTCGTAGTAGAGGACTTTATAAAGTAAAACCTAAAATCGTGTCGAGAAATCAACAGAAAATATATTCCCAGATGACACTATAGTCTGTCCAACGAGAAGATCCTTGACAGTGATAGATGTGTCTGTCATTTTAATTTCAAAGTAGTTTATTTTATTTTACAAAGAAATAAGTTGGTACAACTGGAACGCATAGCAGGAAATATTTAAAATTT
Organism: Sitophilus oryzae; assembly: GCF_002938485.1. NCBI lineage: Eukaryota > Metazoa > Arthropoda > Insecta > Coleoptera > Curculionidae > Sitophilus > Sitophilus oryzae. The sequence goes on along the minus strand of NW_022146915.1, from coordinate 308,961 downwards.
GATTGACAAGATGACAAGTGATTACTTGAAAATATTGTGAAAAAAACTGTATAAAACTGAAAAAATGTAATCGAGTTATTTTATTTAATAAAAACGGTATGTGTTAATACAAAACAAACAAGAACAAGACACTACATACCAAAAAATATAAAAAGAACTATTATTTACTTTCAAGCTTTATGAAACTACCCGCATTCATGATTATATTTATCAATATAACTTATGTACAAATACAAATTTGTAATATTCCACAGGAATAAATAAAACAACATAGGTAAATAAAACAAACTATTTTATTAATAACACCTACCAAATTTTATACCTTAAAGGTTGATTAATTAACTTTAATCTTATTTTTTTTAAACCAGTACCTTTTGACATTATTTTTCTGCAGTACTAAAATCTATTATTTACCTATCGTGTGATGTCAATATTTTACAGCTACTCCAGTTTTTAGTATGTGTTTAGTTTGATCCTTCTACCATATACGAGATACACTTATCTACGACGAAATGGTATACAAACTTTATCGATGGCAACTTCATTGGTGTATAAGACTTTCTGCCTGGCGAGTATTAACCATAAACTGTGCTCTGGGTCTACAGTTAATTTTCACTCGATTTTTCCTCCACTTGACTTCAAAAGACACAAAACACGCGTAATAATACGAATCAAAATGCATCATCTTCCAAAACGCACGGTATTTAACAAAAGTTGACACAAAATTATAACCTATAATTTGGCAAGACTTTGACAAACGTCAAAAATGACAAAAATCTAAAGGCGAGTTCATACGCATCGGCGTCCGTTTGTCGTTCCATCAAACCAATAAAATTGAAATACGATCTGTCATTTTTTAAATAAACCAATAAAACTGGTTAAAAACAACAAGACACGACGCATGACGACGGATTTATATTTAAACCCATCCATAGATAACTTAAAAATTATTAGAAACTTTTTTTAGTAAAATAAATAGATTGGTATGGGACGTCATCTGCTTTTCTTCTGTCATCGTCTGTCGAAATCCAATTTACATATGTATGCAAATTACTTAAAACAAAATGGAGATATAATATATTTTCCATAGAACTCAATATAAATTTCTAATACCTAACTTTTCTTAAAAAAAAAGATGTGTCCTTAACTATAAAAAATATTCAAGAAGGAACTAAGTTTCTTGTTGATCTTCTTATACTAGAAAAAGTCAAATTTTACCTGCAAAGAAACTACCAAAAAGTATAGTTTTTATTTTAAATTTTCGAAGTGAAGCTGGTCATTCTCTAAGCATTGGGTAAAATTTCTTGCAAATTTAAGACATTCTGTAACTTTATTCATTTCTGCCATTTTTTGGTTTCGATTTATAATCTGTTTTTTTTAAGTTAATTTGTTTTGAGTAATTACTCTTGTTAATGTCTGTGACAAGTAACTTACCTCAATTTCTTTCTTTTTAACGAAACGTGTTCTAATAATTTCTTTATCTATTAACTTATATACTCGTGGTGTGGGGGCAAATTATTTTTTTTGCAAAATATTATTTAGTACTATATTCTTTGGTAGACATCTTGCACTTGCGAATTTTGCGATCTTCAATGCTGATTACGAGCCACCAATCAACAAATTTTGCGATATCGTCTGCTGTCTATAAGAGGAATTAAGGCAGTTAAAATTTGGAATCACGGATGCTATTTACTAGACGGATTTGCGATATCGTATGCTGTTTACGCGGCATCGTTCGGCCTAGAACCGAATCGCGATCATGGACGTTGTTTACAATTTACAAATATGCTTGCCGCCGGCGGTTCAAGAATAGCCTTCGTATTTCGATGTGTAAACAATGAACGAAATGTTAGATGATAGTATCTTATTAATGTAAGTTTTATAAATTTAACAGAATTGTGCTTTCATATGAATTAAGGTGGATGCAACGACGGTCCCGTAATCCTGCTGTTAAAACATATAACAGCTCGTTTGGTTATGTTTTAACAACAGGATTACGGGACGTCGTTGTAGCGACCCTTACTCGTATATCCTACTACTAAGTAAAATTTTTGTGTGTAACTATTCACCTCTATACAGAGTTCTGAAACCAATTTCTAGTCTGCACCACCAACAAGTGTCACTAGCAAACAAATATTTAGAAAAAATATGATGAAACACTGCATAATTTGAAAGGATGCAATGCTGAACAATTACTTTTTTAGTCCATGGGTATATTGATAAATAAGTTCTAAATTACAAGAAAATGCATTTTCTACGAAAACTTAAAGAGATAGGTAAAAAATGGTATAATATAATTTGATAGACAATTAAATTGTGCATCTGATTCTCGTAAAATATACAGGGTGTTCCATTTAAATTAAACAAGTTATTGCCGTTTGAAGCTAATAATTATTTAAAATAAATTTTTAGACACTCTGTATAAGGTAGTATTATTTTTATTATTGCATCATAATAATTGATCAGTAAATAAACTTCAGTAAATATTTAGTATTAAAAACATTGATACCCTTGGAGAAATGAAACTTTAAAATTTTTACTGCAATTTCACAAAATTGAATATTTCAAAAACGGTAAGGTTTAAGTATAATAAACCTTAGTCAAATTTACCTTTATTTTAATCGTAGATACTAAAAATGTAATAATATACAGGGTGTTCCATTTAAAAAAATACAACTTTGACATTTTTTATTTATTTGGGACACTCTGTATCTTGTAAAAATATTTTTAAATTGTAGCTCTAATAGTCCTTCAACGAACCCCAAACTTACAATTTGTAAAAATATCATCGTTTAGCCACAATACTCCGTGTCGTATGTGGTGAACAACCCTGTATATTGTTGAATTTATCAATTATTCTTTGAAAACGTATTTATACCTTTGCTCTGGCGTCAGGTTTGTATTTGTTTCTTTTCCCTTCCGCCTGGCTCCTCTCTTCTGACCTTATTCTCTTGTCCACCTTTTTAAACAACCTCCCTGGTTTCAGTTTAGGCGAATCCGCGAATCCTGCTGGAGGCTGAACGATGTCCGGTTGAGGCTCGCTACTGCTCAAGCTTTTCTCTGCTTCATCAGTTATTACATCTACCTATAAGTAATAACAATAACTAAGAAGCAACATATAAAACATATTTTTTTTATCACAGTTTTCTTCGATCTTTCAAAGATTTTTTTGCGCTTGTAACTGGTATTTTAACTTATAAAATAATAATAATAATAATAAAATAAATATAAAATAGAATTAAATAGAAAAACCTACAAAAATCAGCTTGTTACTGAAAAATGACTTAACTCTTAAAATTCAAAATTACAAACATATTGTTTGGACTTACTTCTTTACCGCAATGTAGACAGTGAATTTGGTGATCGGTTGTATGACTACTAGGATCACTATAGAAAACACTATCGCTACCTGGACTGACCGATCGCAGTGATTCTGCGCTTAAGGCTTTCAGTGTGGCCGTTTCTTTGGAGGAATTCTGGACGTTCTTCTGTGAAATAGGGCTTTTGGAACTGGAAACGACATAAAAGTCTAGCTGATAAATATCTCTAATAAATATAAAAGAAAATATAATTCTCCGATATAATTTTTCACAGAGTTCCACGAAAAATATGATCGTTAAAGTGAATCCTGTCGACTGCGCCAAAATTATTAGGTTTACTTAGGAAAGCGGTACCAATACGGTACCAATTAAGAAACTATGAGAAGTTCTCGAAAAAAATCCAATAAATATAACACTAATAAAAGCGGTTCAGCAACTTTACTGCAATTGTTCTTCAAGAATTAAAATAGACCCAACTCTATCTGAATTATTCCCAATATCAGAAGGTCTAAAACAGGGTTGTTGTCTGTCCCCAAGTTTATTTCAAATCTACCTCTCAGAAGCTCTAAAACACTGGCGCAAGAAGTGCTCTGAGATAGGAACACCGATTAATGACAACCTTTCTCTGTGTACTCTGCATTTCGCCGATGACCAGATAGTAATGGCCCAAGACAAAGAAGACCTAGAATACATGACCAGAAAACTGATGAATACGAGAGATGGGGACTGGAGCTAAACAAGAAGAAGACAAGATACGGATTGGTAAAGGCAGAAAGGTGATAGGAGCGCTGAACTCGGTGGTTTAATCCAGGGATACACGGAAAAAAAGCTAAACTGGCTTAAAGATTAGTAATCTTGAACCAACGATATGCTAGTTTCCCCATTCCGCAAATCTAGTTATACTTCTTTTCAAGAAAACCTTATCCTTAGAAGCTAAGAAAATTTATCTTTTATTTAAGATTTACCTAGTATTGAAATTAAGATTATAACTACACTCCAGACAATTCAAGATAAAATCTTGTTTCGAGTACTACTTATACTTATTTCAAAATTAGCAAATTATTGCATTAAGTACAGAAATAATTTGTGTATATGTAATAATTACTTTATTCAAGTGTAATATCACCTACTATAAAATAAAGCCTCTTCTTACTTTTAGGTTAGTTACTAGACGCGCCGACTAGGTAGATTATAAAATTATAAAGTTTTTTTGTTATCGTTTGTGCCTGTCATATGTGAAAATGGAGGATCTTCTTCAGGCATGGGAGATGACGATTTGATCCCAAAATTTCAAGGTAAGTTTAGCAAAAATCCTACATTATTTGATGACATTGGTTGGAGGTTAGGGGGAATTTAAATTAAAATGAATATTGAACCAGAATAACCCCGAACATGGCTAATACTTTTTAAATTAGATTAGCCAAACATCACCTACCAAATTATATGCTTTTCGTAATAAGAAAATACAATAAAACTGTGTAGTTTCCCAATATAGGTAGATATTGAACAGCGGCATCGCTAATTGAAAACGAGAAACGATAATAAACATTGTTAAAACATAATTGAATCATTCCAAACGCGCACATACCTAGTTTACCACCATTGTATAAGAAATAATGCATATTAAAATGGAGTCCCCCTAACCTCAAACCAGTGTCATCAAATAATGTAGGATTACTGCTAAAATTACTTTGAAATTTTGGGATCAAATCCGTCATCTCCCATGCCTGAAGAAGGTCTTCCATTTTAACATATCATAAGCACAAACGATAACAAAAAACGCGTCTTTATTAGAATAAACGGCGCGTCTCGTGTCGCAGAGGAGAAACAGAAACCAAATGAAGATAGGAATCAGGAATGCACTGTTGCGTTGTTGCTTTTGGGGATGGTCACTTAATATAAGAATAGTAACTTTTGGAAATGGGGTGTTATTCTCGCGCCGAGAATAATATACTTATTTAAAGTCTTAATACACCGATTTCAAGTAAAAGTTTTAAAAAAGTTAAGAATACTACTTATTATTATATAAAAGCATTTATACTTCATTTAATAATAGTTTCTTCGTTGCTAAAGGATTTATTCACTTGATAGTAATATAAGTATTTCTTAAATATAAGTCATTTTATTCTTTTTTTAGATTCAAAATTACTTAAAGTGACTATAACTATATTTAAAAAGCAAGTGTAAAAGTAAAATAGTTCCAAATATTTGTTGTACTCATGGAAAGAATACTATCCTTAAAGAAAGTGTAAAATTTTAAGTGTATGATTGTTCTTGAATATAGAAATGATTTTCTTCCGTGTATCTCGGATTACAGAAAAAAACTGATTTATAACGCGATTCTGAAAAGCGTAATGTTATAATATGGCTCTAAGGTATGGCAGTTAAGCAAAAAACATAAAAAGAATTTGTTGTCGACCGAAATGGACTTCTGTAGAAGATCAGCTCGAATTTCCCGTTTAGGCAGAATTAGGAAGAGAGAATACGTGAAAAAATGAAGGTGGAGGTGGACGGTAACATTGTACAAGATATACAAGAAAAACAACTGCAGTGGTACGGCCATGTACAACGAATGGCTGACGATAGAATACCAAAACAAGTGTTGCAGTGGACACCTACAAACAGACGTAATCGAGGCCGACCTAAACTTTCCTGGAATCAAGGAATCGACTGGTGGAGAGAGGTACTCGAATAGAGTTCTTAGACGGATAGATAGGCAGACGGCAGTAGGATAGACGGGCAGAACTTTGACATAATGTATTTCGAAAACAAATCATTTTAGAACACATGCTTTTATCTTATAAGTACATAAAAATCACCCTGTGAAATATTGGAACTGTATAAAGTTATATTTGCTTTTTCATATCATAATTTTCAAAAAAAAACTAAAATTAATCCTGTCGACTGCGCCATTTCATCTAATACTGACTCATAGAATCTTAGAGGTATATCACAGTACTTACCCAGTTTTTTTACCATCTAAGTGTATCGACTGCAAACTTTTCGACTGCTTAAAAGATTTTCTCCTGCAAAGACTTCCTGGTAAACTGGATGGTTGGTATTCTGCACTGCTGCGTTTATCGGTCTTAAGTCTTATCGGTGACCGAGGAAGAGATCTTCTCCTGTTGTTGTCTTTGCTTTTTTTGCTCTTTCTTGGCGAATTCTGACCTGCAGCGTATTCTCTTCCAGTACTTGACTCATCAGATGTAGCCTTGTAATTCTTTTCTTCGTATGCAGCGTTTTTTTCTTTATATGGCGATCTCCGACCTACAAACCTCCTTTCTTTAAAATTCGCTAACGGGTTGAATGATACAGTTTAGAAATAAGAATAAAGGAATAGAGATAAGTGTTGAGAGGTGCAAGTAACAGGTGTTGAGAAATATAAATAAGTAGGTACATAAACTTAGCACAATACCATAGATTTTAGAACCTATTTGATTTTACCTTGTATATTCTTTTTTTGTCCCTGCATGGGGCTACGTGTTCTAGACTTCGTTCTCTTTAATTTTTCTCCTAACAACTTAGTGTGGTTTTCTTTTTCTGGCGTATTTTTGGCTTCACCGTATTTTTGCTTATTCTTACTGCTCGGTTGTGGTTTAGAGGTGTGAGTCAGTTCTAGATGAAAGTCTCTTCTTTTTTTGCTTCTGGTGTAGTCCTCATGTCTGGAAGATTTTAATGTGAAGCTAGAAAATGTAAATATAGTCAGTAGGTAAGGTCAGTTAGTAGGTAATCATATTTGAAGTTTCATTTTCAGCTTTCTTGTTTCCAAACATCGCTTTTTGTTTTCAAATCGTATGTATATTATATTTTATATTTATATGTTCTTTAATCTACTTACTCATCTTCTATTGGTGATTCATAATACCCTGATGATGAGTAATGGACGCTTCTCTCTTCATCTTCTGAACCCTGCCAGGTCTTATTAGGACTTCCCGAAGGTATAGAATATCTGCTAAAAAAGAATAATTTATTACTGGAGTCCATTTATTACCTACTAAAAGATTGTTTTTAAAGAACAAGTTAAACTAAGCAGATTATACAGTTGTTGTTTGATTTGTTGTAATTCGGAATAAATATTGAAAGTTTCTTTGAAAGAGGTGGATGATGATTTATGGTACTCTTTCTCAAAAGCCGAACAAATTAGGCAAAGAAAATAAAGTCTTCTTACTGTGGGTGCTCTAACCCACTAAGGGATAGAAGCTAATAAAAAAACAAACGATCTAGAATACTAACTGGAACCGTTCTGTTTCCCAAGTAGAAACCAACTCAAAGCAAAACTCAAGAACTTGGAACACTCCATCCGTAACCTGGAATGGGAATCTTCCAAATGTCTAAAACACTAGATGAAATTTCTCAGGACTTTTGTAACAGAGAACCTCTCTAAAACCGTCGCAGATACTGGTTTTTGCCAAAGCCCTGAGACTGTATGATAAGTTATAACTCAAAAAAGAGTGACACAATAGATCTTTAAGTTGATTAACTTCCACCTTTTATAAAATCTACTGTTTCTCTAGTGAAAAATTCATATAGATAAGAAACATCAGAAAAGATCAGGCAAATAACCAAACAGTACAATATTTTAACTAGAATTATTATAAGAAGCATCTTAACAAAAACAGTATCGAAACCATAACAAGAGAAAAAGTTCACCTATCTACCAAGTACCTTGTGAAAGCTGTGATATTGGAGACTTCTGCTCGGATATTGGAGAGACAAAACGTCTTTGAAATAACTGAATATAATAATAATAATAGCTCCCGTATATAGCGTTTTAACGCCTTGGGAGTAGCAAGGTACAGCTTGCCATGCTAGAGCCGTTCGGTATACAAGGAAGGTAATGTGGCTAGCACTACGCTTCAACCGCCTATTATTACCTCAGGATTGTGAATCCCAAGTACTCATTTAAGGCTGAGTCGATCTAGGTACCCAAACTATTTTTATTTATTAAAAATAGTCGGCTGATGAAATGCCGGCTGTGGCCCATACAGCACGTCCAAATGAAATTACGTTTCTACAAGGGAGACACATGAGAAACAAAATATGTTAAAGTGAACCTAAGTGTTCATCTAGTTCTAACGTATACATATGAGATACACGCAGGTTTATATTGATAGAATTGTGTGATACCGTGTTTACTAGTTGTATACCGTATGCACTCAAGATTCTAAAGAGTTTTTTGTTACATAACAAATAATTATTAAAATGATGAAATCTGACGTCGGTATATGAGACATACAATGTATAAGTCATATGTATGTGTGATACTTCGTATCATAGTTGTGCCTATAGTACACACCTTGTAAAAATGTGATGTATACACATAATATAAATATCTATATAGACACTTTGTAATAGTGTACTGTTGTGTCTACATTCTAGCATGAAATGAAGGTGTGCGCATGCGCGGATAGCCTCAGCCTAGATACACCGACCAAGTGTATCTTATGTGACCTCTCTTCTTCCTCCTTTCTAGGAGTGGTATGTGTTAGCAGCCATTATTGTTTTATCATTCGGAAGCTCTATATAAATGTTCTGTTCGTGTGTAGTTTAAAAGAGATTTTAAGGTAAGCACAAGTTTTTAATTACCTTGTTACACCTTCCTAAGAGTATTATTAATATTATAGCAGCGACTCTTCCCTTACTCGATACCTAATTTACCAAATTTTGACACCAATGAATGAAAACTCCAAATATTCTCGTATAATGATAAAGAGGTTAGCTCTGCAATATAATTTTTTTTAATTTGGAAATAATAAAAATCTAAATGGACCAGACAAAGAAAGATTAAACATTTCAAAGAACTTTTTACACTGATATTCGGTAAGTTATTAATGGATCAATTTACAGATATGTTTAATATTCAATAATCAGTTTTATATAAAATTTAAGGGTGAGATTGTTAATCTGGAAATCAAATACAACAAAGTTCAACAGAGTGCTCGTTGAATGAGTATGCTAACAAGCCAACTGCTTGGAGGGAAAAGAGGAGAAAAAAATGACTAAACGAGGTCCATCAAATCGTGGCGATATACCAGTGTTTACTATTTTAGTATGTTGTTATACTAGGTACTTATATTTTTAATACATTTTGATACAAATTCTGTTCTTTTACAATGTTTTCTTACTCCTGATTTCTGCAGTGTAAATAATTATTATTATTGTGTTATTTGCGCTTTTGCGTTTCCTGATATAAAGAAATATAAGAATTTTATTTTTTAACCACTTAATCCATTTTATGGAAGAAAAATGGTACATTTAATACAAAACAAAAATGAAACAATTTTAAGGCTACTTCTCTTGAACTTACGATCGAGATACTTTTGGAAAATACAAAGTTTTGCCCTCCTAATTTTCGTTCTAAAAAGATATAATTGGTATCATTGAATAAATATTTATTAAAAAGAACGAAAAGTTAGGCATCAAAACTTGTATTATTTCCTAAATTTGTTCATAAGAAGTAGTTTTATCTAGCACAAGATGTATATACGAAGCAAAATACATACGTATACACGCGGTAGTCACAACTGCAATGTGTAAACAGAGTTGAAACGTAATACACAAGCACTGTGTATCTTACGGCACACTGTGTATCCCTTACTTTGTGTAGACGTAAATGGTATACTGTGGCTACATTGTGAGGCGGACGTTTAACCTTTGTGCAAACAATGTGTAAACGTAGCATATTTACATCGGGGGAATTGTGTCACCCTGTGCCTACATCTAATAATGTAAACACATCGTAAATGTGATTTGATGTGCTGTATGGGGGGATTGGAACCCACAACCTTTGCATTGGTAGACGAGAGCTGTACCGCTACACCACCGGGCACCTATAACTGAATATAAAACAAAATATCAAAGTGATAAGAATGTTTTAAAATAATATCTTCCAAAATCTATTTACCTGTCTAATAAATCTGGAATGGAAGCACCCACACTATAACTACCACAGGAACTACTGTCATCGGATGGCGTGGATCTACCACTGATGATTTGAGGAAGAGGTGTTGATGAATTCTTACGAGAAATTGATGATGATTCGGATGGAGGCTTCGGTGAGTAAGATGGTGACACTGATGGCACCACCTAAAAAAACATCAGTATTTTTCTATCTTAAACAGATTTTTTTAGTAATTTCTGATTGAAATAGAATTACTACTGTTTAGGACACATTTATTATAATTTTATTAAATTAATTGTTTTAATACTAACTTACTAAAGTTTACTGATCTTTTGTAGATACTACATAGGTAGTAATTCTTTTTAAAATCTGATGTATTTAATGTCCAATGAAATTAAACACTTTTTTTAATATTTTACGTTTTACTACTTACATTAAATTTAATGCTGTATTTGTTTAATTTATTTTGGACGTTTATATTGTAACAAATATGAAACAATATATCTAATTAGTTTATATTTGTTATATTAAAAGGAACAAGAAAGTAAGATAGTTACAAAAGAAAATAGTGTGTTAAATGTTTTATTTATTTGTTAGATTTTAAGAGTATTTTTTGACAAAAGATAAATACATATTTACAAAATTAAATTCTTGGTTTTCTCTTTTCAAAGGTTTATATTTTATTATCCTTGGATTAGATACTTAAGCTAATTAGATTAATTTTTTAAAAATTTATGAATTTTTTTTCCAAATTAGACAAAAAGTAAAAAAAAGCTTTCTGAAATATACAAAATCAAAGATTTAATTTTTGTAAAGTAAAGCAAATCAAATTGATTTAAAATAATAACTGGCTTGGTGTGTGGTCTACTTGGATAAGCTGTGCTTTTTGTTGCAGATATATGACTTCAGAAACGCGCGAGTGATGTAAAATACTGATACCTTGTTTGTTCATTGAACTATAATACACAAATAAATAAAAGTTTATCAAAACCTGGCTTAGTCAAAATTTATGCTTTAAATTAAATTTTAAATTTACAAATTTCTTAACCCGTTTTTTGAAAATTCGTATCTTCTTAGTTTAAATAAAATAAAACAGAGTAAAAGTAACAAAAATAATTCCTAACAAATAAATTGTCATATAGAATTCATAAACCTGGAATTTTCAGAATCCCTTACAAAGGTCAATTTTATTCTCAAATAACAAGAATTCATCCATCTCTTTATATGCGGATGGTCATCTACCATTATTCGAACGTCTGTACACACAATCCCTACTGCTTAACTACTAAATAAATAAGAGCATTAATTGGTCTGACAGACTTAAATATAGCAATCATTAGTCAATTTCATACATAAACAACAAGAACTCAGTCATGTCTTCAGATGCGGATAGCGATATACTATATATTATATAGATCAGATCATTTCATACATGGTACAGGAAGTCAACTATATATAATATTTATAATACATTTATAACGATTCTTATACTTAGAAATTTCTTTTGTTAGATTCACTTTGTTTTTTGTTGATACATTTTAATATATTGTCATCTAATCCCACTTCTGATATACACTCAGATGCAAAAAAAAACGCAACGGAGAAATTTTTGGTCAAATTTGGAGTGTTATATTTTTGTTAATTTTAGCTCTATTTTCATAATTTTTTTAGCAAGCTGTATATAATTATATGAACTTTAATTCGTAAAGTCAGTGTTTTATGAACTTTAGTATTTGTCATATTATACAGAGTTAAACTAGGGGTTGTTTTTTTACCTTAACTTTAAAACACCCTGTGCAATAATTTCGTGTGTAAATTTTTCTAAAATATAATTTTACGGTTAGAACCATGTCTCCTGAGTATTTTGTTTTTTGGATCAAGTCAATACATGCCTTGGTTAAAATTTAAGAGCGAAATGAACTTGCCACCAACAATTTGCAATTTTTTCAATTATTATTTCTTTTAAAGTTTTTTTTTTCAATATGACGAGGCGGCTTTGGTGATTATTGTGAATTATATACTACTACGAACTGCCCATCATGTTCAGCGTTTGGGAAATGATTGGCAGGAGGTTGGAGGATTTAGAGGTCGCGAAGCGGTACCAGCTTCATTAAATGAACTTCGTTTGGTTCTTAAAGAAGAATTATTGGAAAGCATAACGCAATAATGATATATGCAGCCTCAATGACAGTATGAACGGACGTATACAGGCAGTTGTAGCAGCCAAGGGAGGTAATACAAAGTATTAGGGTATTTTTTACAATTTTTTTTCTGTTTGTATATTTGAGTATTACAGATGTTTTCTTTAATATCGTTAGTTCGGTTATCGTTATGAATGTTTATTAAAACCAGAACTGTATCGTTAGTCTTTAAGGTTTTTATTTAATTTAGTATAGAGTATCCAATGCAGCCGAATATAGCGTTACGACAATGGTCACCAAAACCATCTCGTCATATCAAAAAATTACATCAAAAACTAATGATAATTGAAAAAATTGCAAATTGTTGGTAGCAAGTTCCTTTCAGTCTTAAAAATTAACCAAGGCATGTATTGACATGATCCAAAAAACAAAATGCTCAGGAGACATGGTTCTAACCGTAAATTTATATTTTAGGAAAATTTACAATCGAAATTATTGCACAGGGTGTTTTAAAGTTGAGGTAAAAAAACAACCCCTCGATTAACCCTGTATAATATGCCCAATACTAAAATTTATAAAAAACTTAGTTTACGATCAAAGTTGATATAATTATATACAGTTTGCTAAAAAAATCATGAAAATAGGGCTAAAAATAAAAAAAAATGTAACACTTTAAATTTGACCAAAATTTTCTCCGTTGCGTTATTTTTTTGCATCTGAGTGTATATAAAGAATGTATTTTTTTATTATTTACCATATAAAATTGTATTTATTTACTTGTATTTATTTTGAAGTATTTTGGTAATTATATTTTACATCACTCCGGTCAACACCAACGGCATAGGTTCTTAAGGCCGATAACAACGACAATGACAACAACAACAAGGTTATGTTTACCATGTCCTCGGCCATAAAGGTGTCCATGGACCCTTTGGCGCTATCGAAACTAGACTCTGCCGTGTCGGGCACGCCGGCCTTAACGATGGCCTTTTGAAAGGCCTGTTGTTGTTGTTGGACCACCTGCTTTTCGAGTTCCTGTCATTAGGGAGGGTTCTTTTATATTTGTGTGTTAAACTGGTGGTTAGTTATTGGATGCCTATGTTACGTGTGAGTGGATGAGATGTTGATGAAAGAGAATGAAGAGGTTGAAAGGGTTATTTACAAAGCTATCCAATCAAGACATGTATGGTTAAAAAATGAGTTTATAATGCTGATATTTGAATAAAAAGATTAAGGAAGGAGCATAGAGGTGGGAATTCTAGTTCCTTGGGAGGAACTAGTTCCTTAGTTCTAGTTCCTCCAGAAGAATTGTTCCTTACTAGGTCTTTAGTTCACATTAATTCCCGACTAACATTGATATCCCCGTTACTTCCTCATGGGTTTCGTTATAAGTCAGAACTATTCACAGTCAGAAACACACACAGAAAAAAACGGCGCCTAGTTGACCTGGAAATAAAGATCGATGACGTTCCCCATCTAAAATGACAGCGGTTTTCATTTCATAGCCATCGCAGACGCCGTTTTTTTTTTCGATCGTATGGTATAACGAGACGTATAATCCGGTGTTTAACCATAGTTTTTTTATTGCAAATAATTAATCTTCATACAATTTTATGACACCCGTATTTGTTATTTTACTTCAATTTCATCCCATTTTTTTTTAAATTAATCAATATTAAGAATTTGAAATTAATAATATCATTAATATCAAAAGTATCATGATTTGCCACCAGGTACAAAGGTAAATAAAAACCATTTTTCTAAATGTATTTTAAAGTAGATATAAAATTAATTGTAAAATAAAACTTAAGGAACATACGTTAAAATGTCCGTAAATTCACAGTTAATTATAAAAATTTAAGTTTTAATTTCTAGTAGTAAAAAATATAAAAATAAATTTAATATTGGGGTAATAAAGAATAATCCCACATAACAACGCATTTTTAACGATCTTAATAAAAATAGAAAAATCTAACGTGATTTTAAGATATATGGTGTAAATACGGCAGCAGAGAACTAGACACGCCATAATATTATTTTTCAGAGGCTCGCGCCCTCTGTCAACTATTCAGTCAAATACTGATAGGTGACGTCACAATTTTCTACGCCTCATTTCGAACCAGCGAAATTTGTATTGAATTTGATTTATTATTTATTCCTTAATTGTAACTTCGTTGAATTTCTTTTTGTATTGAGGGAGTACTTTTTAATTACTTCAATTGAATTTTATATTAAAAATAACAAAAATTTACTATGGTTAAACACCGGATTGCGTATGTTAAACACATAATAGGTAAGTTTTATTGCAAATAAAAACAAAAAATTAAAAAAGAAACTCAAATCAGAGTTAAAAAGCTATATCACAAATTAATTGGAGCAAATAATAAAATACTTAATATTGGCATATGTGTAGGTGAAACTAAATGATAAATATGAAGGTAAAGTTTTCTCTTTTTTTTAAAAGAAAAATTGATTTTTTTCTCACTGCAAGCTTTTTGTTTTTGTCTAAAAATTCAGAATATCTACTTCGTTTTATAAATAATTTCTTAATTTCAGGGACTTAAGTAAAATATTCACACAAACACAACAAATGCAAATCAATAATTAAAAACAGTATTCACGACAATGTTCTGGGGTAATTACGCCGGCCGCGGCAATAGACAAGAGTTTGTCTAGTTCCTCTCAGTCCTTTCGGTCCGAAACCGGTAACATACATCTGGCACTCCCCACTCCCGCCCCACGATCGCGCTGGCCGATCCGCTGCCGTCGCTAATTATTATAGCTTTGTTCGGGTTCTTATTATTACCGATTCCGAACCATCTTAGAACTAGGCAGCGCATGCGCAAATTTAATATTTTCTTTGTTCATCGGCCCATGAGTATCACAGTTCTAGGACGGTTCAGAATCGGTAATAAAATAAACCCGAAGTAAGCTTATATATCGGACCCCGAAATATGTCGTGAGGAACTAGTTCGTTGAAAATCCGGGAACTAGTTTCTTTCATTCCGGGGTCGGAATAGTTCATTGGAACTAGTTCGTTTACGAACTACACACCTCTAAAGGAGCATATCAAAAAACTTAGGTGAATCGCCCGTAACTCCTACGTGAAGCATAGGGCTGCAATAAATGCTCTCTAGCAGGTTCTGTTATTTGCAATTGATTTGACATATATCATCTCTATTCTGATAATAACTGAAACGTCAAACAAAACTGTCAAGGATGGGGGTCTACAATGTTGATTCTTATGCATGAATACATGGATATTATTGTACTCATACGTTAATATTTTTATTCAAAGATGCTGACATATGTTTTATATCAATTAAACATTTAGTTACGTAATCGAGGGCGCGATTTTTAAATTCATTGTTGCCAACGATGGACATATTCGGCGCCGTGCTGACTAACTGGAATTTAAATTTCGCGCTGGGGATTCAGGTGGTCATGCCGCATTTATTTATTTATTTCCTGACATTGTCATTCGTTTTGACGCTTTAGTTTTGTATTACCAGTTTCTGGTTTAAATAAACAGTGTTGTCATACTTTAAAAAAAGTTTACTAGCAGACCTTGCAGTCGAACATTGTTCATTTTAGAACCTCTTTTAGTGCGAAGTGTACAAGATAGGTTAATAGCCGTAAAAAACTCATCGGAACTTTATTAGAATATTTTGAACGGGAAAGCGTAGTAATGGCTCTTTATGTCCCTAAAGTGCTGTTAAGAAAGTGAGTTTTATTGATGTAAATAATAACTGTTTATATATTTATAATTAATTTATTTTTGTTTCTTAAAATATTTTGATTAAAAGAAAATATGTAAAAGTGGGCAACGCTGTGCCGGTCAAGCTTAATCACGTGACTAAAAATTTATTTGGTATGAACTGTATAAAATTTACTCTATAAAAAATACAATTTTGACATCATATTAGAACTTGTAAGTATTGGATAACTTTGAAAAAACATTGAAAATGAAAAAGTGTAAAGATAATGTAGTGATATACCTACAAAAATACGAATAAACCTATCTCAGATATTTATTTTTTTTTATTTTATTGACTTTTTTTATAATATGGACAGTATGTTCCAATCTGAGTATTGGTTTATTTAACAATAGTATTTACTTAAAGCAAACTGAATCAATCATACTACTAAAAAATGGTTTACCTTCAAAGAACCACTCTTCTTTGAACTGTCAGTACCCGAATTTGCGGTGATGTAATCATCAGTTGTCGTACTTTCAGATACGTCCGTGTTGGTTTTACAGGAATCTGTCCTGGCTAATAGTAGATCAGGAACAACGGCCGGTAGGGGAGATTCAAGTACTACTGGAGGAGATTCTGTCCTTTTCTGCCTGCTGATTAGTGCACCACTTCTATGGTGTCCTACTTTCAGTAGCGTTGGCGAATGTTTTGGGTTTGGACTTAGTGGTGTTGGAACTTCCAGCTAAACAAACATAGTAGGTACGTTTAATAACTGTTGTTTAATAGTTATTTATTATATAAGTAGCGTTTTCGAGAGTATTTTATCCTACTATACATACAGCTACATTAATAAATAATATTTTCTTGCCTTCAGCTGTAAATTATTTCTATTTTCGAAAAATCGAAAGTAGAGAAAAAAAATATAAAAAGTAAAAAGAAAATTGTTTTGCTTGTCGTAAAGAGGGGAACCAAGCTCCACCCCCACAACCGGTTTCTGGGCATACCCTTCATCAGGTGGGCTGTCCAGGGGCTGGTTCTCACCGATACGATTTTTTTCTCTCTACTTTCGATTTTTCGAAAATAGAAAAAATATACAGCTAAAGGCAAGAAAATATTATTTATTAATATACACTAAAGCTGTAAGAATTTTGTTCATTTTATATATATTTTAGCGCGCCGAAAAACGCTCCTTACCATCTTTTAACGGGAGATGCACTAATATCTCACCGACACTTTACGACATCGTCTGATGATATTGAAAAAGTTTTGCTTGCCGTATCGGTGAGAACCAGCCCCTGGACAGCTCACCTGATGAAGGGTAGGCCCAGAAACCGGTTGTGGGAGTGGAGCTTGATTCCCCCCTTTACGACAAGCAAAACAATTTTCTTTTTACTTTTTATATTTTTTTTTTCTCTACTTTCGATTTTTCGAAAATAGAAAAAATACACAGCTAAAGGCAAGAAAATATTATTTATTAATATACATTAAAGCTGTAAGAGTTTTGTTCATTTCACATACAGCTACATATATACAGGGTGGCACATGGCGCCTTTTATACGAGGCGGAGGCTCCAAGGAGAACGACAGTTTGTATTGAAATGAAATTTTGTGAGGATATGTAGGTTAACTTAGAGCACTTTTTAAAAATATAGAGAGTTCTACAGGGTGTTCCCAAAAAAATTTACACATCAAAGTTGTGTTTTTTGTAATGGAACACCCTATATATTAATTTATTTTCGGATTCTAGGAGAAAAATAAAGGTGAGTTTTATTACAGTATATGACTAAAATGTAAGGTATTTGACTTATTTAACATTTTCCGAAAATGAAGAACAATTTTTAAATTTTAGTAAAGGCTACATAAGTTGGAATTTACCCGGTATAGCATAATATGTAGTTAAAATAACTATTGTACTTTAAATCTAATTAAACTTGACGCAAAATTTTATACAGGTTGAGGCAAAATTAATATTGAACATTGATCACTTTTAAAAGCAAGTTACTGTTTTACTTTAAATGGAACACCCAGTATATTATTCCCATATTCAATAGGGAATTAATGTCTCTCCAAAATACTATTAAGATGTCTAACTCTAAGATTTTCCTAAATATTTTCATGTTTATGATTTAGTGTGAATAGGTCTTTATTATTTGATAAAATCTAGGTGATATGTCTGACGTTAGTTCAACATAGCTGTCTAATTAGTTCAACTTTAACAACTAGTTATAATTTTGTATCAGTTAGAACAAAAAAAACTCCGAAATTTATCGAAAATAAAAACTTATCCTAAATCAGAGAGAATTACTTGGTGAATGCAATACAAAATGCAGCTGGAAATATAAAAAGAAAGTTTAAAGAGCCATAAATAAAATAGAACGAACACTAAATTTGTGCAATAGGAAGGGTAGTAACCCTTTCGAACATGTAGAGCATTAGAAACTAGTTTGTAGAAGTTCATTTATTTATAATAACTATGATTAATATTATGCATATTATTAGATCGCACATTGAGAATTTCAAATTCACGATAAAAAAAGTTAAAAATGATATCTTTAAATTGCTGACCTGGATATCATTTATTTAAATCTTCCAATTGGCTCGATTTTCCTTATTCAATGTTAATTAGCACTGATCAATATTGTTGCGATGAATATAATCAGATTATATAATTAAAAAAAACAGACTCGGACTTGAAATTATTTTAAACAGTAATTAAATAGTTTTGTTGTTGTTAAAGTACTCAAAACAAAAAAAAAAGTATAAAGTGTGGCATATTATTGTTCTCAGGAGACCGAGTCCTTTCAAAACCTGAAATAAAAAATACAGGTCCGTATTTAAAAAAAATAAGTTGGCCTCTGTATCTTGCAAATTATCAGCTAATTTGAAAATCTAAAAATACTATCAGATAGCCCTAATAAAGTGGCTGTGAGAATGTGCAATTAGTTTTATGATTTTCTAAAAAGTAATGACAGGAAAAAATAAAATTGATTTTCAAAAAAATCCATTTCTTCCAAAAAACTCAGCAGTCCTTGAAATTTCTAAAACTTTTTTGCTGGCATCTTGGTGAACATCCCAAACGCAACTTTGCCCCAATTTAACCATGTTCGTATTCATAACGGTTACCGAGATACCAATGCTCGTACCCCGAATTTGTAGCACCCTGTATACTCTTTTACTTACTTTAGTAGACAACTTGTCAACAACTATCTGGGGCTGAGTTGGTTGATCTCCTAACTCTTCGTCTAACGTTTCAATGTCCATCGAAGATCTCTGTTGATGTTGTAGAATAAGAAGTTCTTTTCTTCTTGACGACGGCGTTAGTAGATTTATAGCAACTGCATTAAAACATAAATTGTTTCAGGTTGCGCTAATAATTATTGTTGCGGAAATTTTAAACTTAATGTTTGGTGAAATGTAGTGGAATAATTGGATAATTATTAGATAGAACATTTGGCTTCTATCCAAATTATAAGGTTTATTTTCTAATAACTATATTTAGTTTGAAAGTTGATGCTATGTTTAATTAACAAGATTCAACCAGAACAGAAAATAAAGGAAAATTATTGATTATCATGTAATAATTATGTGGTTCTATAATGCATGATGCATTGCTGACCTACACATAGGAAATCCTACGTAAATTTTAAGCAAAATAAATACTTTTTAGGGTTCCGTACCCAAAGGGTAAAAACGGGAACCCTATTACTAAGACTTCGCTGTCTGTCCGTCCGTCCGTCTGTCAGAAAGGTCTATCTTATAAACCGTTATAGCTAGACAGTTGAAATTTTTACAGATAATGTATCTATGTTGCCGCTATAAGAACAAATACTAAAAACAGAATTAAATAAATGTTTATAAGTAAAAAAGTACTTTCACTAAACATTATCTTTTAAGTAAGAATTTTACATAGAATCTTTCAAGTCCTCGGTGGGTGGCTCGTGGTTAAAGCGGTAGGACTTTACGCTTCTATGACGTTGGAGCCGTAGTAAGGCAGGTTCGAATCCTAGTCAAGGCGACTTTTTTTAATCGTTTTTTTTTTTAATTTTTACATATTTTTACATATTTATTATTGATTAATACAATTTTTAGTAATGTGTTTCTTCATTTTTTTTAATTACTTATATGCGCATTCAAAATTTTAGCTAAATCGGAAAAAAAGTTTATAATAATATAGTGTTTAATGTTGTATAAACAATGAATGGTACGGAACACTTCGTACGCGAGTCCGACTCGCACTTAACAATATTTTTTATTTAAATTTAGAGAAAAATTAGATTTAATAAAATATTAGATTTGTGCTAACTTGTCAGCAGTTCATAAATTTGTTTGTTATAGTTACCGGGAGAACTAAGAGACACAACTTCTGAACTGCTAAATGGAGTACCGTTGTCAGTTCCAGAATCCACCTGAAGTACTGTCACTTGGGACTCATTCCAGTTTCCATCAGATTGATCCCTAAAACATTAAAAAGTTCTATAAATTTAATGTATCATAAATATTATTATTAATATTTAAAACATATTTATTAGTACTATAATAAATAAAATATCAATTCAAAATGAAATATTAATTTTAGTACAAGTATACATGTAAACAAATTGAAATTAAAATAAATATTATTTTCCAAATGAGTTTATGTAACAAAATTAATTAAGACTTCTAAATAAACTGCAGAAATATGTTAAAATTTAAATTTATTTCTGGTAGATATTAATAATCAATTTATTTTTAGTATTACTGATATTCCGTATATTTTGTTATTGAAAAGGAAAAATATGTAAATCTAAAAATATGTAACTCAAAAATTGTTTGCTTTTAGTAGATATGTACTTGTTTAATTTTACTTAAATCATTTTTTGAAGAATTCTTGGGTCAAATTTAGATATAAATCTCAATATTTAAAACATAGGTATAAAACATTTTACACAAAATGTGTTTACTGTTTTATGCAGAATCCAAAAATTATGAAATGTAGTACAATAGGTATTTCAGATCAAATCAAGTGCCAGGAAGTATAAAATAAAGTAGGTCCTAAAATACTGTATTAATAAAGTATTGAAAACTGCTTAGTATACATAATTTCCGAGCATATGAGAGACATTTTATTTTTATTTAGTTTTAAAAAATGTATAAAAAATGTATTGAAAGTGCGATTAACAACTACAAACTCAATAATTTGCAAATAAGATTACATTTTCCAACTACCTTTTTTTGAAGCCTTGTATTTTCTATAATATTTCAGATATCAAATTGAATAAAAAGATAAAAAAAACAGGCTGTAGCAATTTGATGTCACAAAATGATTTTAATAATTGTAACTTGCTTACTTCATAGGGTATTTCAAGATTCAAGAGGAAATTGATTGTATTTTTTAGGTTTGCTTGAGTACTAGGGCACAAGTGTAACGCTTGGGTACTAGGGCATATGAAATGATCAAAGAATTTACATTGATAAGCCTCCTTTGGTCACTAATTCTCTGTTTATATGACCATGTTTTTAAGCTCACAGCCACATAGAAAGCGTTTTTTGCGTTTTTTTGTGTAATGTGTTTTTTGTGATTAAAACAAAATAACAGGATTATATAGAAGTGGCCCGACCAAATGCATGTAGCGTTCGGTGTGTCTTGCAAAAGACGCAAATGAAAACAAATCAGGTTGTTTTTTTGTAGCGTCTTTAGCGAGTTCTAAGATGAGACCCCTTCATAGGCGGACGTAATATTTAATAATACAATAAAAATTAAATGTATACCTTTTATTATCTAAAAATATTTTTATAAGGAACATCTAACTAATTAGAAAGATTATATTAAATTGGAGGATTTAAAGGAAATGTTTGAAAAAGTGTAGTTTGAAATGTTAAAGAAAAGTTTGATAAATCATGTCCTAAAATTGCGTTAGCAATTAGTAATATTTTTACTAGTCTATTATAGAATTATAATTATTTATTATATTGTATTATTATAATTATAATACACAAGTAACCACAAAGCTGTTCCTCAGAACTTACGACGGAGAAAAATCAAAGGTTTTCCTTGATTTAAGTAAAAACAATCTTCGGATTGTCACGGGGTTTTAACAGGACACTGTCTCCTCAACGAACTCCTCAGTAGGCAGAAGCTGAGAAATAATGGCGAATGCAGATTCTGTGGGGGAAAATGGGGAAACACTGTAACGTTTTTAGTTCCTTACATGTCTTTGTATATGATATATGATGTCTGGCGTATCATCACCGGATTCCCTATCGTTCAGGCCGGATAATTTAATTGACGCGCTTGGCGTAATTTTTACGTTCTCTAGTCCACAACCCTGTTATCATTTGACACAACCCAGTTATCGCTCTGTGGAGCGCTGTCAACATCGTTTCTGTCAACTCTCTCACTTTTGCTTTTAGCGCTCTGTAGCCTAACCTAACATCCCGGCTTTTAGAAATGGTAATAATTTAAATCTTGCTGCAAAATCTGAATCAGCTGCCATTTCGAAGCAACAGGTAAAGATGAGATATTATCTTTATTAGATTCGTTATTATTATTGAATATTTTTAGGGTAGAGTTTTGGATGTCCCAACTTAACTTGTATTTGTATTTTGCTGGCACGTTGGCGTCCCTTTTCTTTTGTCCTCCAGAATGTTACATGGAAGAAAGGACAGTTTCTTTGTTTATTATTGAGCCCATGGAAGTAATTCGAGGTAGGTTTATTTTGTTTATTAGACCTTGTTTGGTTTGACCTTGTTGTCCTAGTAGTATCCAAGGTACGGGTAGTGTTCCCCTGTACCGTTGTCTTATGGACGGACTGTGTCCAAGGTTATGGTCCAAGCTTATGGCCCAGGTTACGGACATTATCCAAGGTCCTAGTAGTGTTCCAAGGTACGGGTAGTGTCCCCATATTGCCACAGTATGGATACAGCGTAAGCCCCATGCTGCTTCGCTCCCATTTCTAAGCCTAGTCAGTAGCTACGACTGTATGGATTTATGGTGTCCTCATTCTGGCCCCTTTTGTTGTTTTGGCCAACAGGATCGCCGATAGACAGTACAGAGATATGAGCCCACCTCACGCTGCTACTGTTTGAAGCAAGGTTACATAAAGAACAGCTAAGTGTAGATTTAGGTTCAGATTTTCAGTCTTAACTTAATAACGTACGTTTTAAATGATATTGTACAGACTATATTTAGTGGTTAGATTATTAAGAACATTTATGTCGATTTAGTAGTTACAACATGATTTAGATCTTAGGTTTCATTACATTACGCCTTGTAATAGTATTTAACCACTATAATAATTATTAAAATTGTACAATGCTATTTACCATCAGAATTCATCATGAATAAATATAGCCATTAGTTTTAAGTAATATACAACTGTGTTTTCTTTCTCTGTACATGCCTGGCGCCTAATATCTATTTCTTTTGTTTATTGTTATTAATTAGTTTTCTTTCCAGTGAAATACCTTATCCACGACTGCTCTCCGATGAAAAGCTGCCGTTCGCAGTGGTAATGTTTATAAAAAACGCTACAACACCAGAACACCTTATTACTAAGTGCGCCGAGACGACGACCATTCCTGTCATGAACTTTGGTACGGCTGATGTCGAGGATGGAGAGCTGGCCTCTGTGAAGCCGTCTCAAATACTGGCTTTTGTTAAAGCCCTGAGACTGTATGATGAATTATAACTCGTTATAACTCAAGAAAGGGGAACGCACAATAGATCTGTAAGGTCGCGGTGATTAACTCCCCTCCTAAACATTCTACATTCTACAACCACAAAGCTACAACATACAAAATCTATACACAAATAAACTAAAATTTCTCAAATAAATGGCAAATGATAATAATTATTCTTACACACATCACTGGAGCTAGCAGTAGATTGCGTTTGTTGTCGAATATCCAGCCCGTTCAGCGATCGATCCGAGCATATCTTTCATCTTTGTTTTTTCAACGCTAACCGCGCCGATCTCGCCTATCTCTTTCTCAAAGGATTGATTGTTGAACGGGCCGGGAATCCACGTGCTTGCGACGTTACTAATTGACATTTTGATAGAAACTGCAGACCTGCCTCTTCTTTTGCGTGTTTTTAATGGACACAAATCGAAATAAAAGCTTCAAACGTTAAATCGCAAACGCAAAAATGCAAAAAAAGTAAAAATCGAGGGATGAGAACTTAAATATAAGTTCTCACTATGCATAATTTCTAAGAATAAGATACACATTTTATCTTAATTCGATATTAAACAATGTATAATGTTTTTTTATATTCTCTAAATTAGTCAAGTGTTTTAATACAATACCTTATGTCGTCGTTTGAAGTGAACGGCGACAATTTCATATCGGGCCGGAGTGATATCGACGGCACGACGCTCTCGTCGTTCTGGAAAACAACGCATTTCCCAATTTCCACGTTGCTGCTGTTCTGCGAGTCCTGCCTGGAAAACGCCGCAACATAAACGCCTGATTGGCACCCATTCATTACACGGAAAGTTTGTATAATGTAAATTAGGTGTAAATCACGTCGATAATAAGTGGAATATGTTGGAAACTTTATCTTTGACAAAGTTTTAAACGTCAACATTTGAATATGTAGAAATCAATACTGGAAATTCTAGGTATATCTTCATATAAATCTATACTAATATATAAAATCCTTAAGTGACTGACATACTGATTAATCACGATCCTGCTCGAACCACTCAACGTAAGAAGCTCAATTTTGGCATACAGGTTGATTCTAGGGTGTGGAGATTCGATAAGAAGGGATTTTTCGAAATTCCAGTTCCAAGAGGGTGAAACCACCCCCCAAATACTACAATATTTTTTATTTAAAAAACGGTCAAGTTTGGTTTGGTTTGGGTTTTAAATAATTTTTTAAATAACTAATTTTATTTTGTTTTTTTACATATTTTAAGATTTTTTAAAAATGTATACAGGGTGTTTCGAAAAATCTGGTCATTGATTAATCACGATCCTGCTTAAAGCGCTTGATGTAAAAAGCTGATTTTTGGAAAACAGATTGAATTTAGGGTGTAGAGGTTCGATAAGAAGGGATTTTTCGAAACTCGAATTCTAAGGGGGTGAAACTATCCCTCAAATATTAAAATATTTTTTATTTAAAAACCGGAGAGTTTTTCGGAAAAACTCTTAAACACGTCTATTTTATTTTGTTGTTTTACATATTTTAAGATTTAAAAATTTATACAGGGTGTTTCATAAAATATGACCATTGAGTAATCACGATTCTGCTTAAACTGCTTGATGTTTAAAGCTGATTTTTGGCAAACGGATTGACTGTAGGGTGTAGAGGTTCGATAAGGAGGGGTTTCTCGAATCTCAAATTCGAAGAGGGTGAAAACGCCCCTCAAATATTACAATATTTGTTATTTAAAAAACGGTTAATCTTTCGGGAAAATGCTTGGACAAGCATAATTTATTTGTTTTTTTTACATATTCTGAAATTTTTTAAAAAATCATACAGGGTCTTTCAAAAAGTTAGGTAATTTCTTAACCACGATTCTGCTTAAACGGCTTGACGTAAAAACTTATTTTTGGCAAATGGATTTTTCGAAAGTCAAATTCCAACGAGATGAAACTACCCCTCAAATATTACCAAGTTATAATAATATCGCCATTTTGTTTTTTCTCATGCTGACATAAATGTGAGAAAATTTTATCCAGTTTGTATGTTAATGGAAATTCTTGCTTTGCTTTATCATCACCATTACAAATGATTAATTCGACGCGAACGAAGTCGCTGGTACACGCTAGTAACTTATAAACATGGTATCTTATATAATACTGGCAACTCTTACTTTTGGGTCGGTATTTACATGTGTGAAAGTAAATCGCATAGGAATCTTATTGAGTCGGAGTGAGAGAAATGCGACGGTGTGCTGTTGTGGCGTTGCCACATTTCTCCGCTACGCCTTTCCCTCTCAAGTAAAGTAAAATCACGATCGCAAGCCGCTTATTTTTAAAAAACTTTTTTAAAATAAAAAAGATAACTAGATAAAATTATTAGATAATATGTTTCTGAGCATCTGAAATGGAATTATAAGGATATCGTTAGTAATCACGATAATTTAAAAATGAACCTTTTAACACATCGAAATTGTTCTTTAGATATTGAATTTTTTTTTATTTTGAAGTTCGGATCTTTTACTAAAAGAGAAAACATCCGATAGGCTTGTTTTTTCCATTCAAAATTTTTAAAAAAACCCGTCCATTTACTTTTAGTGCATAACAATTTTCAGCAATTGTGTAACTTTTTTATTTGTAAAAATTTTCACATACTGTCTGCAAAGAAAATATAGCAGACATATTGAGAAAGTTTTTGAAAAAAACTACAATCAATTATTTCTAATGGATTTCGAGATATCGATTTAGAATTCAGAGTTCTAATAGCGCGACCACTGTCGAACACCAACTCAATTCCAATTATTTTTACCAAAAGGACAAGTCTTTCTAACTTGCACTTAAAAAAGTTACAAGCTATAGGCAGAATTACAACGACTCGTTATTAAATAAACAAATAAAGTATCACGAGACGTAATTAAATCGTGAAGCTGAACGCATGCTGTACACTCCTTCCTAGAATTTTAAGTACTGATATGGTACTGATTGGGTCGACCGGTCGACCGCGACGAATCTGATAATAGTGCTCTTCTTAGCAATGTGCACAGTTTCTCGGTTTATTTCATACGTTTGCCAACGTTTTTACTGTTCCCTCTTTGTTCAGTACATTATAAACGCATTGTACTCTTCTTACACACGAAAATCTCGACTCAAGCCTAACCTTTTTGCCAACCCTTAGTTTATACTGCGTGTTGCAATTTCTGTCACACAGTATCTTTGGAAGTAAATTCTTACTTTGGAAGTATACGTACTTTTTTAAATTTAGAAACATGACGTTGTAGGGTTCAGTAAAGCAAAACTTTTTTCTAATTTAATCATATACCGGGTGTTGCATCGTCGGACGGGACATAGGAAATCCCATGTAAATTTTAATGGGGTCAATTATTGGCTTCCCTAATTATTTTAGAGAATAATACTATTTAGGTTTATTGAAGAGAACTAAAACCCACATTCAAAAGAATAACTTTAGATATTTTTGATTAGCTCGTTTACGAGTTATTGCCGATTTCTTTTTAAATATTTCTCCTTTCTTATGGGCCTGTATTTACTTATGAGCACCAGTCAACGTAAAAGATAACTGTCAAATGAAGTTGTCATTTCAGAAATTTACCTATTTAGTGCTTTATTATTATTGAAAACTCATTCCTACATCGGAAATCTTAAAGATGTATTTATAAATACAAATTAATATGAATTAAAGTAAAATAAAGTAATCAATTACAAGGTTAATTATAGTATTATTACAATATTCAATAACTTATTAATTTAGGTACTATTAAATTGTTAGAACTTTAGGATTTAAGAAGATGTTCAAATATTCCTCCATCGACTGCTAGACAATAACCCAGACGATCATAAAATTCTCTTCTTACATTCGCTAGTTGGTAAACTGAAATTCTATTGCATTCGGCAGAAATAGCATTTTTTAACTCGTCTAGATTTGGGTATTTTTTATCCTTGTATATCCTGTTTTTTAAATGGCCCCAGAGAAATAAATCATTTCGCGAAATATCAGAAGACCTTGCTGGCCAATTTACTGTATGATTTAGGCCAATAACGTTTCCGTTAAAACTATTGTCTAAAGATTCCCGAACAGCCAGGGTATTATATGCCGGGCAGCCATCCATTTGGTACCAAACGTCCTGATTTTTCTTAGCGGCATCATGTAAAGCAGGTAAAATATGATTTTCGAGTATTTCCAAATAATATTCTGCATTTAAATTTCGCGTAAGAAATAATGGCCCGATAATATTGTGTCCGACTATCCCTGCTCAAACATTTACTTTCTGTGGATATTACGTCCTTGTTTTGACAAACCTGTGTTGGTTTTCTTTGTTCCAATATCGATAATTTTGAACATTAAGTTCAAAGTTCGAAGTTCATTATTTAAGGTAAACGTGCGTTTGTCAGTGAAACATAAGTTTTTTACAAATTCCCTATCCGTGTTTGCTCTTTCCATCATATCAAAACAAAACGTCTGCCGCCGTATTTCGTCCCCATCTCGTAGCTCTTGATCCTTTCATATATGAAGGAATAGTATTTATGTCGTTTCAAAATTCGAAACGCTGTAGTGTGATATATTCCTATTTCATCCTCAAATTTCCTTGTGCTGATCTTTCAATCGTTCTCTTCCACGCACAATAAAACTTCCAAGTCGGTATCATTTCTTGCATCTTCTCTTTGTTCCGTCTCTTGATATTCCTTGCGATTGTAGATTTTCCAGGTATCGGTCTATTCGGATACAGAGCAGCAAACATGTCCGACACCTTTTGATAACTATTTCCTTGATAATACGATTTAATCATCAATACTTTTTCTTCGGTAGTATAATTTAGCCATGAATTTTTGCGATGTAAGTATGAGTTTTTAATAATAATAATAAAGCACTAAATGGATAAATTTCTGAAATGACAACTTCATTTGACAGTTATCTTTTACCTTGACTGGTGCTCATAAGTAAATACAGGGCCATAAGAAAGTAGAAATATTTAAAAAGAAATCGGCGATAACTCGTAAACGGGGTAATCAAAAATATCTAAAGTTATTCTTTTGAATGTGGGTTTTAGTGCTCTTCAATAAACCTAAATAGAATTATTCTCTAAAATAATTAGGGAAGTCAATAATTGACCCCATTAAAATTTACATGGGATTTCCTACGTCCCGCTCGACGATGCAACACCCGGTATGTATATTTTCTGGTTACAAGATCTACATTCTTATATGAGAGACCGTGTGTATGAAAAAGAAAACCAGAGAGAAAGATTTAAAAATTCAGAATAAAAATTTAAAAATCATGGCAAATATCTTAGAACATGAAAATCGTGGAAAATAAGTCAATTTTACTCAACACCTAATTGCTGGTATTCATAATAATAAATTAGGTTGATGGAGGTCTATTTGTTATCTTTTAAAAGGAAATTTCAACTTGAGCTGCTCCCTGATTCATTAAGCTCATTTTCTAACGTTAACGTAAATGGAACTTTCATAATTTTCGAGAAACTCCAAGTGCTAGTGGAAACTGGAGTGCTAGAATTTCCAAATTAAATTTAATAATTTATTCTTTGCGCCTAGCAAAGAGAATATTAGAGCTTTTAGATTTCTTGAATGGATTATTCGCACCTTAAAACCTTGTTATTCTTATCACTTTCAGTAATGAAGATTTTAATGTAATATTATTCTATTTTATTTATACGGAACGATCAACAAATTTGTGTTTGATTAATGTTTTGCATTTAATGAAATTCACAAGAAGACATATTTTAAATGTATCATATATTTATTAAACTTACCTGTTTATATAATTTTTGTTAAATATGAAGTTTTCATGAAACTCTTCGTCTATCGAGTCTTGTGTAAACAAGCAACCATCTGTAGATGAATATATGTTTTCTTCCAATGGCTTGCAAATACCCTCGTTTCTTATAGGTGCTGTAACAAATATTGTTCTAATATAGTTTAGTATAAATTATATTATATTTATCTTATTGATATCTCTAGAATATTATTGTAATATCAGAGTTACTATAATGAAGCTGTATAAACAATTTCTATAGCTGCTTTAGTAATTTCTAAAGATGTTTAAGCAGTTTGCAAAGCTGTTTTAGTAGTTCATAAAGCTGTATAAGCAGATTAGAGAGCTGTTTTTTTTATAAAGCTGTTTAGAGACTGTTAGGGTTCTTGACTTCATTTTAAAAGCTCCTTTTGGGTTGATTTAAATAAATTCTGGAATAAGACTCTTTGGCAGATACAACCTAACAAGTTTACAAAGTTGTATAAACAGTTTTTATAGCTGTTTTAGTAGTTTATAAAGGTGTATAAGCAGATTCTAGAACCGTTTTAGTAGTTTACAAAGCCTTATAAGCAGTTTCGGGAGCTGTTTTAGTAGTTTAAAAGTTGTTTACGTAAATTCTAGAGGTGTTTTAGGGTGGTTGCAAAGAAAATAATCCTACTGTTAAAATATAACAAAACCAGCTGTTATATTTTAACAGCAGGATTACGGAACGTCGTTGCAACACACTTAGTAGTTTATAAAGTTGTTTAACTAGTCTCTAGAGCTATGTTAGTAGTGTATAAAACAGTTTAGAGACTTTTAGTGACTCTTTCTTCATTTTAAGCTGTTTTTAGGTTGATTTAAATAAATTGTGGAAAAAGAATCTTTGGCAGATTCTAAACAAGTTTACAAAGTTGTATAAACAGTTTTAGAGTTGTTTTAGTAGTTTATAAACGTGTATAAGCAGTTTCTAGAACTGTTTTAGTAGTTTACAAAGCCTTATAAGTAGTTTCGGGAGCTGTTTTAGAAGTTTAAAAAGTTGCTTACGCAAATTCTAAAGCTATTTTTAAGGTGGTTGCCAAAACTGCTGTTAAAATATAACAAAAGCAGCTTTTATGTTTTAACACCAGGATTACGGAACGTCGTTGCAGCCACCCTTAGTAGTTTATAAAGGTTGTTTAAGTAGTTTCGAGAGCTATTTTAGTAGTTTATAAAACTGTTTAGAAACTGTTAGTGTTTCATTCTTCATTTTAAGCTCTTTTTGGGTTGATTTGAGTAAATTCTGGAAGAAGACTTTTAGCAGATTTTAAACGAGCTTATGAAGATGTATAAACAGTTTTTACAGCTGTTTTACTACATTATAAAGCAGTTTTTATAACTGTTTTTGTAGTTTACAAAGCGGTACGCTTGTACCGCTTAGTTTCAGGACTAGAACTGGCTGAAACTTGAACTGCTTAGTTCCAGGAGCTGTTTTAATAATTCATAAAGGAAACTAAAAAATCTTTTTTACGTGCTTACACAACATTTCGGTCAAAAGTAAAATAAATAAAGACAATGGAAGTCCGAAATTCTTTCAGTTTCAATAAAGAATCATTTTCTACCACATTCAAAGTATTTTATAAAGCTGTTTAAGCAGTTTCTAGACATGTTTTAATAGTTTCTATAGTGGTTTACTCTTTGTATAAAGTGTTCCAATAACTTCGTAATTCTACGAATTGAAGTACCTTTCTGAAAATACGGAGTAAAAGGTCTTCTCTCTTCCACCACTTGTATATTTTCGTGACTAATCGAGTTGTACTTCTTCAAATTCGGCACCACGCTATCCTCGTCCTTGTGGTTCTTCCTCTTCTCCACCAGAATCACCCCGTCCGAGGCGGTCTTCACCAGAGGCCTTTTGACCATTTTGTCGCGACCGGCAGGCACCTGGGGCTTGAAGTCGATAAAGATTTCCTGCTTGGATTCAACAGAGTCCTCGGATTCGTGCTCTTCGGACTTGGAGAGGGAGGAAGATTCGCTTTGGGGAGGGTTTTCGGGAGGGAGGTAGGCTTGGGGTGGGGTGATGGGGAAGAAGGGTGATCTTGGAGGTTCGTCAGACTGTGTCCTGTAACAGAAAAAAATAATATTTATTTTGGGATTGGTATGCCAAGTTAAATATGCCAGAAGTTGCCTTTGTAGCTCTGGATGAGAAACATTGGCATTACTTCTGTTTTGTTGTCCAGTTGTGGTTCTTTGACGACTTTGTCTGGGGCTGTTCTTGAGAGCTCCTAGTTCCAAGAACCAGGTGCATATGCAAGGTGCTTAGCACCTTGCATATATTTTCGGTACAACACCCTGGGTAATGCCTACTATGTCTGCTACGTCTCTTTGGGACATCTCTGTTAAATGAGAGCAATATTTTCCCCTCTGTACAGGGTGTCCCATTTTGGTTGAAATCATACGGTATCTCCGTTATTAGTGAAGATAGAAGGGTGCGGTTTGCACAAACCTATCTCACTTTTTTGTCAAACGGTAGATGCCGTAAACAAAATTTTCATAGCCCTCTTCGTTTCCGAGCTACAGGGTCTTTTTGAAAATTTTGCAATTTGGGACACCCCCTGTATCTCTGTTATTGTTAAAGCTATCGAGAAGGTGAAAAC
Source organism: Sitophilus oryzae (assembly GCF_002938485.1). Taxonomy (NCBI): domain Eukaryota; kingdom Metazoa; phylum Arthropoda; class Insecta; order Coleoptera; family Curculionidae; genus Sitophilus; species Sitophilus oryzae. The sequence goes on along the minus strand of NW_022146915.1, from coordinate 276,873 downwards.
TGTTTATTGTAGAACTTTTTATGTAGAATACAGTGGCGTAATCTGTTTTTCTACCAAAAAAATATTTTTGAAAATATGAACTAAAGTTATGTTTATTTATATGGAACACCCTGTATATTTATAAATCATATGATCTGTCTTGCCATAAGCTTCTCAAAAATATATATCACTCTATATTTATTTTCACTATATACTGCAATATTTAAAAGTTTTTATTAAAAGATCATATTTATTAGTAGGCCATGATTGATAATAAAAGAAACTAAAGAATTATTAAAAGTATACTGCTATCTGTCTCTTATTTTATTTTGGGAGCCGCTAATAAATTCTTTATATATTCTCTCTACCGCTATTTGTAAATCTTGGAATACGTGTATACGTAAGAATAATCTATCGTATCGGAAATTTTAGATATTCCTTTAGCTAATTTACGTGAAATATACTTTCAGCAAGATGGGGAACATTCCCCCTCATAACTATGGAAATATTAGAATACTGTTAAATTATTATTTTTGAAATCAATGAATTGGAACCAATGAACGCATATTGATAGCCTCCTCGATTTCCGGATTTCGCCGTTCTCGATTTCTGATTTTGGGGATTTTTGAAATACGAAATATATCGTGGGCACTACAACAATGTCGAACACCTGAAAAATGCTTTAATAATTCAAGATTTAGATATTTGCAAACCCATCCTGTTATAAAAAAAAGAAAAATATATTCACAGTTTCAGTGGTAACAGTTATTTCAAAAGTAAAATATATCAATCCCAAATAAATTTTAATATGTGTATCACTATTTTAGTAAATACCACTTTGATTTTTTGTTATTTATCACGGCCTACTAATAAGAAAATGATATATTTTAAATATTGCAGTAAATAGTGAAAATAAATATAAAGTGATATATATTTTTGAGAAGCTCGTAGCAAGACAGATCATATGATTTATAAATATATAGGGTGTTCCATTTGAAAAAACATAACTTTAGTTCATATTTTCAAAAATATTTTTTTGGTGGAAAAACAGACTACGCCACTATATTCTACGTAAAAAGTTCTACAATAAGCAGTTTTCGCCTTCTCGATACCTTTAACAATAACAGAGATACAGGAGGTGTCTCAAATAGCAAAATTTTCGAAAAGACCCTGTAGCTCAGAAATGAAGAGGGCTATGAAAATTTTGTTTGCAGCATCTTCCGTTTGACGAAAAAGTGGGATAGGTTTGTGCAAACCGCACCCTTCTATCTTCACTAATAACGGAGATACCCTATGATTTCAACCAAAATGGGACACACTGTACATCTGTTAATCCATACATACGACATAAGGCATTTTTTTATTTTTTTTGGATCGAATGAAAATTACCGGACAATTGTGATTTTACTACTGAACATAAAATTCTCAAGAAAAAAAATTTCTCAAGAAAAAAAAAATAAATTGCAGCAGTCGTTTATTCTTTATTGTCAGGTTTATTTAGAACAAAAAGCTATAACTTAAAGTTGTATACCATTTTTTTTCCTTGTAAAAAGTTTAGTCAGAAATAAAGAGTGATCCCATATAAGCCTGGTTGTGTGTACTTTCTCTATTTAAAAAAAATGTCTACCTATGTGGCGGATTCATGTTTCCAAAAAATCCTATATGGGTATTTCTCCACTGCAAGAAAATCTACAAAATAAAACAGTTAATTTTTGTAAACACTGTTGCGTTAATCCAACGGAGACTAACTGTCAGCAGTTAGGTTTACTGATAAACAAATTTGCCTAATTCGTCGCTTTCTCTTTTCGTCGTCGGAAGCAAAAAAATACAAAGAATAAAGAAAAAAACTATTTAAAATATTTAAATGCAACTATTCGAGAACACTTTAGGTTTTTTTTTAAACAAATATCTCTACAAAAACCGTTGACGTTCTGTTAAAATGACATTATATCAAGTTAAACTTCAAAATTAACAATTACCACCTGATAAGAATTACTTAATAAGGTAAGATCAAAAAGCTTCAAACTTTCTGTATGATTATTAATTTGTTTTTAATTTTTGTTTATTTTATGTTCTTTAGCTATTTTTGGTTAGACCCGTCCTTTAATTGTTTTAATAACCAAATTAACAATCTAATTAATTATTAACAGCTCGTACAGCTTGCTTCCTACACAAAAACTTAACGAACTTATTTAAAAAGTTTATCCCAGCTTCTTGGCACTAGTTAAAATTCCATCAAGCAAAAAACTTTCCTAGCTTCGTCTTTCACGATCCCTCTTCTCCCAAAGACATCTGATAAATTATTAATAGAATTTTCCGGTAGAGCGCTCAACGAGAAGTATAAAACGGCGACTTTTGTCCTTTAGGATTTATCCGAAAACAGCCAATTTTACGGCAACAACAGCAAAATATTTTCGCCATTTGTTCGAAAAAGTTTGAAAAATTATCGCCAGTAAACATTTGAATTTTTAAGTTTAAAAAGGCTAAAAAGATCAATAACTTGCTATTGCTTGGTATAAATTGATTAAAAAATCATCAAAATCGATCCACTAGAAAAAAATACCTTGTGTTCGGTGCATCGGAATATGGAACATAGGAAATCCCATGTAAGTTGTGAAAATGTCAAACTATTTTTTTTACTTTTATAAAGAAGCGTTATAATTGTACTTTTGTCTAAAATTTCGTTTCGTTTGGAATCGGCACTTAAATGTTATTTGCAAAAATCTATCTTCAAATCACTAAAATTTTTATAATGCGATTCAGAGAAAGCTACAATTAAAATACCAGCAGAAATGTGATTTTGTCATTGTCAAATTTGATGTAACATTTTGTTTACAAGAATACAAGGTTCGGCAATAGTGCGTCGCGCGTCGGTAGAAATAGTGGAATAGGGTTATTTCAGGATAGTTCTTGTATTTTTATTATATCTATTAAGATCGGCAAAAAAAGTTTTTTTAATTTCACTCAAAATGAGTTATTTGGGTCATAAATGACCTAAATACAAAATATTTTCGTGGTATCTGTCTGTCTGTCTGTCTGTCTGTCTGCCGTCTGTAACACGATAACTCAAAAACCGCTGAACCGATTTGAACCAAATTTGGCACAAAAATACTGTGGCACCCGAGAATCTGGCCATTAGTTTTTGGTTGGGGTGGGGGGTTGGTAAGGGAGTATAGGAGGGGGTTAAAAATTTTAAAAAATCGCAACCAAACCAAACCAAACTCCAAAATTACAGTAGCTATCGAAACGCGGTGTTTTTTAAATGAAAGGTATATATGTCTAGATTTGTTATGAAGTATTTTTAAATTGTTGAATGACTATTTCTTTGTGAAACTCGACTAAATATTAAATCATACCTGAAAAACACCTACACACAATACCTCCAGAACAGGGGCGGGAAAGTAAAATAGCAAAAGCGGTTCCACCGTTTCCACGGAAATTTCAAATAAAATAGTTCCAGCTTCAGGCGCTAGGTGGTAGTGCAATTAAATTTTAGGTTAAGAAGTTGCTACTAGTTATTGCCAGATGGCGTTAAATCAGAATTGTTTTTGTAGCTTCCATAGTTTCCAACGGCCATTGTCATACTATTGTCAAATTCTCAAAAAATATTGTCGTTGTCATAGTAATAGTCGCCAATCATAATATTATCAAATGATAATCAAAATTTTTTTCAAACTACTTTGAATAAGAAGACTAAGGAAGGAGCCTATCAAAAATCTTAGGTACACCGCGATGGGCCTCAAATATGGCCGACTTAAATTCCGGTTTATCAGTGTCGTTCTAATTTTATTTAGAAAATGTAAAACTATGATGTAGGGTAGACGTGGGGTAGACTCAATAATTTGTTGTTTTATATTACGTTGTGAATAAATGTTGGTAGTTTGGTTTGGTTTGGCTTTAATTATATTTAATAATTGTATAAATTATACCGTTAAATCTTGTTTTCTACACATCACAACGATACCTGTTATTAGTATTGTTGAATTTGTGTAAAAAATAAGATTTAATAATCAAATTTAATTATATTTCAGAGTAAAAGCCCACGGTTCGATCCATTTAAAACAAGCCCTGCTCAATAGATGGCGCCACTTCTGTAGGACCATTTTTCAGTAAGGCAGACTCCATTCTTTTTCTAGCTAGGTATATTCTTTGCTCCAGAAATAAATTATTTGTCATTGTCAGTGGTTTGTCAGTTAGACTATATATCAAGTTTTTAGATAATTTAGGGATCAGTTCATACAGCCAGCTTTAGATACATAAATATTAGAACAAAGGTTCGTTTAAACGACATTAGTGAATTAGCTACACAAAGCGATTTTAGGAAATTCATCCTCTTAGAGAGTAAAATTATGTCGGAACAATTTGTTGTATGAAAATTCCTTACTATGTGGTCTAGAAGAATGAAATCCTACAAAAAGAATTAGAAGAGATTTTTGAAATTCGTCAACCAAATGGGTAAAGTTAGTAAAAATTTATATTAAACTTGTTGACCTCTGGATTTTACACATAAAAATTGGCACACAGGATCATTTAAAAGACATGAGTTAATTATTTAGATGAAGCGATTTTATAAAATTTATAATCTTAGGGTGTAGAATAGGAAATGAAAGTTTGCTGTACGAAAATGCATTACTATAACATTTAGCAGTATAAAATTTTATACAAGGGTTTATTTAGTGACACATCAATAATATAAACTTCTATATTTCTTCTTCAATTATCCTTCAAGGAATAAAAAATAACTATAAATGGAGTATTAGTGCTCTTAATAAACCAAAAAAAGAGATGAAAAATAAAAAAAATATGAAGGGAGTATATTAAGTAAAGCGACAATTGAAAATTTCAAATATTCATTTAAAAACTTCATATTTTAAAACTATTTATTTTAGTAATATAGTTTATATGGGACCATGGGTAGGGCTTCTATCTATAGCGGGTAAATAATCATTTCACTATTTATTATTTTAGAGAGATTTTATTTTTTCAGATTTTGCAAAATTTCTTTGAAATTGACTTTGGTTCGATTTCGAAAATAATCTATATATAAATAAGAAATAAAAAACCGCCCTGGAAGATCGCCATCCACCCTCTATCCAACCATACATAATTAGTTTCAGTCAATGGAAGTAGTTAGAAAAAATTGAAAAAAAGTGTTAAAAAAAAGCAAGATTTCAAAAACATTTTGTGGCCAAAATTGAACTTCTTTGAAATACTTTCATTTCGATAACTTCTAGAATTATTAAGATTTTTTATTTCAGACGGCTCTAATCAAAAGGTTTATTTTTGGTATACAAAGTGTGTCATAAAGTCATATACAGGCGATGAAAAAATAATAAACGGTTTTTAAATGTTCGAATTTTCTTAAGTACCTACAAAATAATATTTAAAGAGAATAGAAATGCTCTTGAAATTGGAATATTTTATAATTATTTATAATAATTTTATAATTTTTATAAAAATTTTTGTCTAGCGAGTTTTAAATAAGTGCAATTATTCTTAGCGGTAGTAGGTATATTTGACCTCAGAAACACGATTATGAGTTTTTTCGCGAATTTTTTTTGGAGATTTTGAATTTTTTGAAAAACCTTTTGGATTTTTTTTAGTTTTTAGTTAAAAACCATAATTTCTTGATAATATGGCAACATAGATAGGTAGTAGATTAAATTTACAAGACAGAAAAACCCTAAAAGCTGCAGTGGTTCTCAAAATTTAAGCAAAAAATTTTTATTTTGGAAATTTTTAAAGTAAAATAACTCAGTTATTTTGGAGTTATTTGAAAAACGGTAAAGAAAATATGTTTTTTATCGAGATCTACCAGCCCTGAAAATATTTGCACTTATTCAAGACTTGCCCTGTATAATACCCAGAAAATCGACAATTGATAACTTTCATATGAAATACGAGTAGCTCTAAAACTCTTAAAAAGATAGTTTAAATAGGGCATTTGTAACGCTCACTAGCTCTATATACAAAGTAAATTATTTAAATCAATGCATGAACTATTCGAGGTGTAACGCGAACGTAGTCGCGGGAAAAATCTAGTTTGTAATAACATCAAAATCAGTCAAAGTCGCAGTTTTCGAGATATTAACATATTTTAGTATAGGCGGCTATACGTGCCTCCCGGCGCCAATTTTTTTTTAAATTTTTATTATTTATTTAATAATATCTCTGAACCTATTGAACTTATTTAAAACTATCTTAAGATATTTGTAAAGTGATCAGAAAAGAAGTAATAATATACAAGATGTTCCATTTAAAAAATCATCCTGATCCACTCATACTTTTTTTTGAGTCAGCCTGTAAAGGTTAAATTATTTTCCTGATACATAATACATACTTTAGGTTTGCACTTAAACAAAATTGCTATTTTTTTTATTTTAGGAACTACATATGCCCGACGCATTATTGCCGTACCCTGTATACAATATAAAAACAATTACTCTACTATACTACACACCATAATAATAGTTACTGCAAAAATAATAAATTCAACTGTATAAAGAAGTGTTCCTCATAAACCAAAAGATTGTGAAAAAACAGAAATTTGGTATTTTTAGATTACAATTCATTTAAAACAAAAACTCGTAATATAAAACTAAAGTGTCAAAACCAATGACAATGTCAGGAAATAAATAAATAAATGTGGCAACTTGACATTTTTTACAGCAGATCTACCATCTCAATCCCCGACGCGAAATTTAAATTCCAGTTAGTCAGCCCGGCGCCGAATATGTCTATGGTTGGCAACAATTAATTTAAAAATCGCGCCCTCATTTGCGTATTTAAAAGTTTAATTGATATCAAATATACGCGAAAATTTTATTGCATTTTCCTCAAAATACACATTGTAAAAACTCCATATAATATTCAAATTTAGTATTCAAACTGAAGTAAAATATTGCTAGCAATACAATTCCTTTAAAACACGACTTTTCCTAAAACTTAGTATTATTAAAATAGTAAAAAGGTCTCAAAATACATAGCGCAACAAATATTTGTTCACAATTTTTAAAAGTACGATACACATCTGTTTTAAAATTGTGTTGGCAAGTGTACAAAAGTTCGTTTAGCATGCGACTTCTGGAAAACCTTGTCCGTATCGAAAATTTATTTACGACAAACTGCAATACGTTTTAGCTATTGCCGCTTTTAAAATATCTTGCGTCATCTCCGGCCGTCGGGGTGGAAATTTTGAATATATGACCGTACGGAATTTTTCCTATATATCACGTTGTTTCCGATAAAAATAACTCGAAAGTTTGTGAAAAATGACAACAAGTAGAAGGCAAAAATTACAATATATTTATATCGAAGTTTCCTTTTCATTTAGATGATAAAATCTAATTGACTCACCCTTATAAGTTTTTTATTTTTTTTTCAGATAAAGAAACGATATTTGGTCTGTTAGTATATGACATAAACTAGCGTGTACCAGCGACTTCGTTCGCGTCGAATTAATCATTTGTAATGGTGATGATAAAGCAAAGCAAGAATTTCCATTAACATACAAACTGGATAAAATTTTCTCACATTTATGTCAGCATGAGAAAAAACAATATGACGATATTATTATATAACTTGGTAATATTTGAGGGGTAGTTTCATCTCGTTGGAATTTGACTTTCCAAAAATCCGTTTGCCAAAAATGTATGATGTATGATTTTTTAAAAAAATTTAAAATATGTAAAAAAACCAAATAAATTATGCTTGTTCAAGCGTTTTCTCGAAAGAGTAACCGTTTTTTAAATAACAAATATTGTAATATTTGGGGGGCGTTTTCACCCTCTTGTAATTTGAGATTCGAGAAACCCCTCCTTATCGAACCTCAACAATCCACAGTCAATCCGTTTGCCAAAAATCAGCTTTAAACGTCAAGCAGTTTAAGCAGAATCCTGATTACTCAATGGTCATATTTTATGAAATACCCTGTATAAATTTATAAAAAATTTTAAAATATGTAATAACAAAATAAAATATACGTGTTTAAGAGTTTTTCCGAAAAACTCACCGGTTTTTAAATTAAAAATATTTTAATATTTGAGGGATAGTTTCACCCCCTTAGAATTCGAGTTTCGAAAAATCCCTTCTTATCGAACCTCTACACCCTAAAGTCAATCTGTTTTCCAAAAATCAGCTCTTTACGTCAAGCGCTTTAAGCAGGATCGTGATTAATCAATGACCAGATTTTTCGAAATGCCCTGTATACATTTTTAAAAAATCTTAAAATATGTAAAAAACAAAATAAAATATACGTGTTTAAGCATTTTTTCGGAAACTTGACCGTTTTTTAAATAAAAAATATTGTAATATTTGAGGGGTGGTTTCACCCTCTTGGAACTGGAATTTCGAAAAATCCCTTCTTATCGAACCTCTACACCCTTGAATCAAGCTGTATGCCAAAATTGAGCTTCTTACGTTGAGTGGTTTGAGCAGGATCGTGATTAATCAGTATGTCAGTCACTTAAGGATTTTATATATTAGTATAGATTAGGAGTGATTAACGTAGTGTTTACAAAAAATAATTATTTTATTTTGTAGATTTTCTTACAGTGCAAGAGATTTTAACACATAATTATTTCACACATCATTGTTGTTTTTAAACAACCATTCTATATAAAATTTAACTTCAGTAAATTTAACAGACCCCGCATAGAGTAACTAAATTATTTTTAAAATGCGCACTACCAGTACCAGAGATATTTAATTTTTTATTCAATTAGATTTTAGCCTAATTATTTTACATTAAAATACACGAGTTCCATTTATATTATTGGTAAAATTCTGCGTGATTCAGGGCACTAACTATTTGGAGATTCCCATCAATGTTAAGTATTATTGGTTAGGAAAATATTTAGCATGATATTAATGCGCTTGTTTAGTGGTTTACTATTTAATTTAATGTTTATGAAACTAATGCTTGGTAAATGTCGGAAATTCTAATAGCGACTAATAAAATAATAATTACAAATCAATATTTTGTATAGATGTAACATAATAATAACAGGAAAAAGCCAACTTATCCGACAGATAAGTTAAGGCGATCAACTCAGTAACCATTAATTTGAATTTGGTCAAAGAAAGCCTAGAGAAGCTGAAAAAATTAGGCAAAGAAAATAAAGTCCTTATACTTTGGGTGCCATACGGCAATCAAAAAATTAAAAGATCTAGCTAGAAAAAGAGCAAACACTGCACTAACTGGACCAGAACCGTCTGCTACCCAAGTGGAAACCGACTTAAAGCGGAACTCAAGAACCAGGAAGAATTTAGTATTCAAACTGAAGTAAAATATTGCTAGCAATACAATTCCTTTAAAACATGACTTTTCCTAAAACTTAGAAATGCTAAAATAGTAAAAATACCCAAAATACATAGCGCAACAAATATTTGTTTACAATTTTCTAGAGTACGATACACATATTATGTTTTAAAATTGTGTTGGCAAATGTACAAAAGTTAGCAGGTACTCTATCCGTAACCTTTTTTTTGTTGAGGGGGAAAATCCTGCATGAGACACCCATAGTCTCTTTGGTTGGTCCTTCTGTTGGTTACAGTTGAGGGTTAGAACCTTTGGTGATACACAGTAAAATAAAACACTAAATCACCACAATACACCAAAACACTTTTACTTTTACACTGGACGCGCGTTTCGCTACCCATGTTAGCATCATCAGCAGATGATTATAAACTTTTTATAATCAACAACAGTTTATAATCATCTGCTGATGATGCTAACATGGTTAGCGACACGCGCGTCCAGTGTAAAAGTAAAAGTGTTTTGGTGTTTTGTGGTGATTTAGTGTTTTATTTTGCTTCTGTTGGTGTCAGCGGGTAGTGTCGGATTCCTACCGACTAAAAAAACATCCTTATTTCTTTCACGCTCGTCGCACCGGAACCGCTCGCGCATTACTTCAGTGAGAAGGGTGCTTAGGCGTTTGCATGCCTTATATCTCTCTCCTTATTCTCCAGTATCTGTCTAATGCAGTTGTACACCGTTTCACACGTACTTTCGTTGCCCAAAAGGCCTGCCATCATCCCATACAGCACGTCCAAATAAAATTACGTTTCTACAAGGGAGACACATGAGAAACAAAATATGTTAAAGTGAACCTAAGTGTTCATCTAGTTCTAACATATACATATGAAATACACGCAGGTTTATATTGATAGAATTGTGCGATACAGTGTTTACTAGTTGTATACCGTATCCACTCAAGATTCTAAAGAGTTTTTTTGTAACGTAACAAATAATTATTAAAATGATGAAATCTGACGTAGGTATATGAGACATACAATGTATATGTCATATGTATGTGTGATACTTCGTATCATAGTTATGCCTATAGTACACGCCTTGTAAAGATGTGACGTATACACATAATATAAATTTCTATATAGACACTTTGTAATAGTGTACTGTTGTGTCTACATTCTAGCATGAAATGAAGGTGTGCGCACGCGCGGATAGCCTCAGCGTAGATACACCGACCAAGTGTATCTTATGTGTTCTCTCTCCTTTCTCCTTTCTAGGAGTGGTATGTGTTAGCAGCCATTATTGTTTTATCATTCGGAAGCTCTATATAAATGTTCTGTTTGTGTGTAGTTTAAAAGAGATTTTAAGGCAAGCACAATTTTTTAGTTACCTTGTTATACCTTCCTAAGTGTATTATTAATATTATAGCAGCGACTCTTCCCTTACTCGATACCCAATTTACCAAATTTTGACTCCAATGAATGAAAACTCCAAATATTCTCGTATAATGATAAAGAGGTTAGCTCTGCAATATAATTTTTCTTTAATTTGGAAATAATAAAAACCTAATGGACCAGAGAAAGAAAGATTTAAACACTTCAAAGAACTTCTTACGCTGATATTCGGTAAGTTATTCATGGATCAATATACAGGTATGTTCAATATTCAATAATCAGTTTCATATAAAATTTAAGGGTGAGATTGTCAATCTGAGATTGTTAATCTCGATGAATGAGTATGCTAACAAACCAACTGCTTGGAGGGAAAAGAACAGAAAAAAATGACTAAACGAGGTCCACCAAATCGTGGCGATATACCAGTGTTTACCATTTTAGTATGTTGTTATATTATATATTATACTAGGTACTTATATTTTTAATACATTTTGATACAAATTCTGTTCTTTTACAGTGTTTTCTTACTTCTGGTTTCTGCAGTGTAAATAATTATTATTATTGTGTTATTTACGCTATTGCGTTCCATGATATAAAGAAATATAAGAATTTTATTTTTAACCACTTAATCCATTTTATGAAAAAAAATGGTACATTTAATACAAAACAAAAATGGAACAATTTTAAGGCTACCTCTCTTGAACTTACGATCGAGATACTTTTGGAAAATACAAAGTTTTGCCTTCCTAATTTTCGTTCTAAAAAGATATAATTGGTATCATTGAATAAATATTTATTAAAAAGAACGAAAAGTTAGGCATCAAAACTTGTATTATTTCCTAAATTCGTTCATAAGAAGTAGTTTTATCTAGCACAAGATGTATATACGAAGCAAAATACATACGTATAAACGCAGTAGTCACAACTGCAACGTGTAAACAGAGTTTAAACGTAATACACAAGCACTGTGTATCCCTTACTTTGTGTATACGTAAATGATATACTGTGGCTACATTGTGAGGCGGACGTTTAACCTTTGTGCATACGTGTTGAACTACAATGGGTAAACGTAGCATATTTACATCGGGGGAATTGTGTTACCCTGTGTCTACATCTAATAATGTAAACACATCGTAAATGTGATTTGATATGCTGTATGGGATGTTTTCTACATTGAATGAAACTTTTGATATTCTTTCATATACGCGCGTCTATATTCCTCCCATTTAGAACATTTAAAAAGGGTGTTTTCTACATCATCAATTTCAGTACAATATAAACATTCGTCTGTTCTAGAGAGAGTTCTTTCATAGAGATATCTTCGAAAACATACATGTCCCGATAGTGCTTGACTGAGGTAGTAATCTACGTCTGCATTCCTTCTCTCGACCCATGGCTGAAATTCCCATAAGCTTGTAGGTCCACCAACCAGATTTTCCTTGCATCCACTCTTCTTGCCATTTGTGTATCAAATTTGCTCTTGCAGTATTTTGTATTGTATCTCTCAGCTCGTTCTTCTACTAAGATTCTATCCGTAACCTGGAATAAGAATCCTCCACCGGTCTAAGACACTCGAAGGATATTGTCAGAACTTACGACCGAGAAAAATGAAAGATTTTCTTTAATTTAAGTAAGAACAATCTTCCGATTGAAGAAATTTGGTTTATCAGGTTATTAGGCCGTCGTCGGTTAGAATTGCTTCCTCACGTTTCGCTAGCACGAGTGGCTAGCATCTTCAGAGGTGTGTTTGCTCCGACTGCTCACACTAGACTGATACCTCTGCGTCGGCGTAGTGCGTATTTATGCGTCGCCGGAGGGGACGTGGCTTGTTCGGGTAGTGGTTCTTCCGGAACTTGTCTACTTCTCTGTGCTGCTACCTTGGTCCTAGATATAGCTGGATGCCAAATTCTGTTTAGGTAGAAAGTTTCTTCCTTTCTGTTGAAATTATTTGGATGTTTGTGAATTTCAACAGCTTCCCTGACCGGACGAGGATGATATCCAGATGTCGTGGCAATGACTTGGGTGTCTTCGAACTGAATTTTGTGGTCACCATCTCTTAGAGCATGTTCTGCTACGGCCGACTTGTCTGTTTGCCCTAACCTACAGCTTCTATTGTGTTCCGTGAGTCTCGTTCCTAAGAGCATCTGGTAGTTCCAATATATACGCTACCGCAGGAATACGGTATACGGTAGATCCCTGCAGAGGATAATGGTTCCCTTTTGTCTTTGGCTGGTCTCAAGCAGTCCTTTATTTTCCGGGTGGGTTTGTATATTGTTTTGATGTTATGTTTCTTGAGAACTTTACCAATCCTATCGGTAACCTGGGAAACATATGGAAGAAAGGCCTTATTAAAAGTATTAAACTACTACATTAAACTACTACAATCTTCCGATTGTCATGGGATTTTTAACAAGACACATCTCCTCAACGAACAATTCAGTAGATTGAAGCTAAGAAACAACTGTGAATGCAGATTCTATGAGGAAAATGCGGAAACTCCAGAACACCTCATCACTGAGTGCGCCGAGACGACAACCATTCATGCCATAAACTTTGGTACGGCTGATATCGGAGACGGAGAACTAGCCTCTGTGAAGCCGTCTCCGATACTGGCTTTTATCAAAGCCCTGAAACTGTATGATTAGTTATATCTCAAGAAAGGGAGACACAATAGATCTGTAAGGTCGCGGTGATTAACCCTCTTCCTTACATTCTACATTCTTCAAACTTTTCCAAACCTCTACCTGTCTTTTTTACAGAAAAAATCAAATAATATGAAAATATAGTTGTTTTCTTCCATTTTTTTGTGAAGATTATTATTAATTTAATTAACATAATATTTTTGCTGTAACCTTTCCGTACCATTGAACTAAATAATTTTTGTGCTTTTTTAACATTTTAATACATCAAAAAATATGACGGTAATCAAAATTAATAATAATCGTCTATAAAAGAGTAAAAAAAAATTTTGAGATAAACCGCCTATATAAAAATAGGCATATTCCTTTAAATTCAGAACATTCAGTTTTAAGACACTCTGTATACATAAATAAAATTATTGATTTTTAAAATATTATTTGCAAACTAGTGAGAGGGAAATCAGGCGACGAACAGTGATGATAGTTGTTAAATAATAGCTTTTAGACTACCATTCCAGATGCATTGATGTTATTCTGCTTCGTAAGTTTTGTGACAAAGAATGTTATTAAAGGTAAAGTAAATGTTTTTTTATTATTTAACTATTGTTAACTAAAGAATATATTTCATTTTTTCTGTTGTGATTCTGTTCTAAAGCTTTTCTTAATTTATTTGATCTAACAAATATATATAAAATGTGTATAAAATATATAACATGTGTATGTTTTAATGGAATCAATTATGCTGTGAATAATTTCAGTTTAAAGGAAATCTAAATACAATCGTTAACTGTTCCTTCGTGTCGATGTTTGTGGTTCAGTTTTCCGTGCATTTTCCTTTCATCCGTGCATGGGCGAATATCTTAGCTCCCAAAAGGGCAACCAGAAACAGTAAATAGAGTAACTTATAATCTAAAGATATTTGCACCAGACCTTCAACTTTAGCTTCGATCTCCGCAACCAGGGACTTCATACCTACGGGTGGGGACCCGTTAAACTAACTCTCTTCAGTTTTGAACGATATAAATGTGGCATGTTTTGAATGTATTAAACTATAAACCTAGGTATGAGGACAGTTTCTATATTATTATTATTATTTCTCTTTTATTAACGTTCAGGGTAGCATAGTTAGATTCTCTGGAATAGTGATCGGGGTATTCTCTGCCGTGCTCTTTTACTCGTGAATTCCAGGCAGAGTACGGCACTCCATTTATTTCATGTAATAAAATAAGTAGGGCTATTTACAAATTTAGCGTTTCATTTACATGACCTATTCTCCTCAAATTTCCCAAAATTTCCCCAAAAAAAAGCGCATCCGAGGTAATCACATTAAAAAAATATTTAACACAACGTGGGTTCCTTTCTTTTATTTAAATTGTTTGTTATACAGTTGGCCAAAATATTACCTCTTCAGCTTTGTTGACGAACTTGGGTTGTTACACTACAATATTTTACCATAGAAAAGTGTTTTGATTTTTAGGACTATTTCTTTAGACTTTTTAATTAGTGTTAAATCTAAAGATTAAACCCATTATGTATACAACATATTTCCAAAACTAAATTGTACAAAGTGGGGTGAAGTTATTAAACGAACTTATAACTTATTAAACCAGTGGTAAAGTTCAGCAACAAGCGGGATTTTGAGAGATAAGCTTTGAAGATAATTTATTCATATAGACACTTCAGGATAAGGTATAGTAAACTCTCTTATCGTTTATCACCCATCTCCAGAAATTCACCAATCTCCCAAACCTACCCCTAGACTATTTAAATATTTATAAGTTGCGATAAAGGTTCGAAAAAATGTTCGATTTTTTCGATGAAACTTCGTAAAATATGACGGTCTATAGAGATATGAGTTGATTGAAATATATTTTTTTATTACTTTTTAAAAATGCTTATACAGGGTGCTACAAATTCGAGGTACGAGCATTGGTATCCCGGTAACCGTAATAGATACGAACATGGTTAATTTGGTGCAAAGTTGCGCTTTGGGATGTTCACCAAGATGCCATCAAAAAAGTTTAAAAGAATTGCTGAGTTTTTTGGAAAAAACGGATTTTTTTGAAAATAAATTTAATTTTTTCCTGTTGTTACTTTTTGGAAAATCAAAAAACTAATTGCAAATTCTCATAGCCACTTTATTAGAGCTATATGATAGTATTTTTAAATTTTGAAATTAGCTAATAATTCGTGAGATACAGAGCCCAAATTAACTTGTTTAAATACGGACCTGCATTTTTTATTTCGATTTTGAAAGAACTCGGTATCCTGAGTACCTACAGTGATATGCCACACTATATACTTTTTCTGGTTTTTGGATACCTAACAATAAAACTTTTTAATTATTATTTAAAATAATTTCAAGTCTGGTTTTTTAAATTATTTAATCTGATTATATTCATAGCAACAATATTGATTAGCGCTAATTAACATTGAATAAGGAAAAACGAGTCAATTGGAAGATTCAAATAAATAATATCCAAAGTCGGCAATTTAAAGATATTATTTTTAACTTTTTTTATTGTGAATTTGGAATCTCAGTGAGCGATCTAATAATATGCATAATATTAATCGTAGTTCTTATAAATAAATCAACTTCTACAAACTAGTTTCTAATGTTAGTTTGTAGAAATTTATTTTTCGCTCAATTTTATTTATAGCTCTTTGAACTTTCTTCTTATACTTCCGAATGCATTTTGTACTCTTTATTGTAAATATTGAGACGTATTGAATTTACTTTTACAAATGACGTCAAGTAATGTCAATGTACTTTATAATGCCAATAAAAAAGAACTGCTTACCTTTGAAGGGGCTCATGCTCTGATGCAGGATCGAAAAAACTGAATTCATTTTTAGGCGACATGGCCAACTTGTTTCCAGCTTCTGATAAGGATTTAGCGAGTTTTCTGCCGTTATATCCATTCGTTTGGGCCGCTTGAGATACCATTTTTACCTGGAAAGAATAAAAATGTCCAATAAATTAAATTGTATGAATAAAGACCGCTACTTTCAGTCTTTTGCCGCAATAGGTTTTTATCGTAAATTTGTATTTATCTGTTTGATTATAATTGTGTCTCAGATTAGAATGCACACTATATGAATCTCGTAAACCAGAAGAGATACAAATATGATTAAATTATATCGTTTATTTTTCTGTTTGAAAATATATGACAATTTATTTTCACATTTCCGTTGTAACTTTTCCTGCTTTTACAATTTGATGCTATTAGATTTATACAATTTATACAATGTCTATATTGAATAGTTTTTATTGAAATATTTTAAATATATTATTTATCCTTTTTGTTTTTTTGCTTCTAACGACGCGAGATGATATAACCCTGAAATCCTTGTTGATATTTATAGGTTTTTGGTGCATTCTCCCTCGGTACTGCCACTATCGGAAAATATCGTCAACAATCAGTATATACAAATACACGGGTATAAATAGCGAGTATACGAAAAAAAGTTATATAATTATCGATGTACTTAAACAGCCGTTAAAGGGTAGCCTACTAAAATGCCGTTAATAGATATTGTGACGTCGTTCATGTCGGCGGAAAGTAATGCCTGGTCTTAAGCATTCTGCAAGAGCACCTGTGGGTCAGTGGCTGAGGCTATCGCTTCGTAAGCGAATGGTCCGTGGTTCAAATCTCACGCCGACCAAGACTTTTTTATATTTTTTTTGCATATAGCGTAATCTTATTGCATTGGTTTCACTCTTTTTAGTTGGATTGGTGGTTTAGTTATTTGGCGGGTTGGTTAGCGTGGTTATTTGGAGGGTGTTAATTCATTGGTTAGTTGGTTATTTGGAGGGGTTGGTTGATTTTTACTAATTTATATTTGTTTTTTATATTTTTTATCAGTGTCGAGGTTACTTGCGTTGGTTAAGTTGGTTATTTGGTGGGGTGGATACCGTTGGTTAGTCCTTATAAAATTCCTATATTTCATAAAGCCGTCAAGTGCGTCACATCAACGACGTCATACCTATTAACGGCATTTTAGTAAGCTACCGTTTAACGGCAGTTTAAGTACAGCCTATAATTATTCTAAAAGTGTTGGAAAGTATAATTTGTGAAAATTCTAAAAAAAGAAAATAAAAACTAAATATTTTGATTTCTTTACAAGGTCTAACTTGTATTATAATTTATTAATGAAGCTAATAAAACTTTTTAAATGAGTTCAACTACGGTAGCGAGCATAATTTTACGCGACTGGAATGACGAGACTGGAATGGCAGTCCCGGAATGGAACATGCCAAGAAAATCCTAGCAGGGCCATCCAAACATAGAACAGGAGAACTCCTAAAGGCCGGTAGGAATGGAACGCGTGTGCTCACTGCAGTGTACACGGGCCACTGCCGGCTGAGATCTCACCTACAGAGGACGGGACTGGTGGAAGACGCCGAATGCCGACTCTGTATGGAAGATGATGAAACAATGAAGCACGTTATGTGTACCTGCCCCGCTGGGAGCAGGACCAGGTTTGAGATATTTGACAAACCCATGCTAGACCTATCAGACCTAGGAGACATATCGCCCTCAGACATAACGGCTTATATTAAGAGGCTGGGTCTTGAGAATGAACTTTGACGCTCTTGTAAATTAGAGCTTGTAGAAAGTGAGCCACAATAGGCCCTCGTGGCCTCAGTGGAGGGTCCCCTATGGGACCCACTCTTAGTCAAATACAATACAATAATTTTACGCACCGGTGTGACAAATCTTTTCGGATTAATCACTTGTCTATGGGCAGCGTGACTATTTTATAATTATAAAAAAACAATTAAATTGAGCGGAAGGCAAACTTGGATAACCTCTGTGTGTAAATCTGTAGCCCCTTTCTCGAGTCTTTTCTGAACTGCTCTGGAGATATTCTGCTCGTTCATAATGATCTTACTTATATGGACTTTTTGAACACTTTGTTATTTTTTTACCATAGAAATAAAACAGCCGAGTTTGTAGGAAAACATTTAAATTTAATATCAAAAAATTAAAGAACAACAAAAATATATATATGATCGAAGTTACTTGTTACTACTAAAAATAGAAAAGAGATGGAAAAATACAAGAAAATTTTCTGGTGTCTGCTATTAATGCGACACATTAAAATAATTTCAAAGAAGGATAATAAAACAGAAATTAAGAATATTTGATAAAAGGACTTAAAAACAACAACTATTAGCAGACACCAGACTTAAAAACTACAGGGGGTCACATCGTGAACTTTACCGAGTTTCGCGAACCCGAGGGAGAACCGTCTCTTTTAGAAACTCAAACCGAACTAAATTTTCTACCTAAAAACAGCCCCGAGGTTCCAACATTACAGAGTTGAAGGGTGGTGCATTCGGTATTTAGCCAATAGGATCATCCCTAAAGGTACTGTTCTTTGTTTCATTGGTCAGCTTGACACCGCCCTCCAAATCAAGTTGGTTCGACCTCCCGTTGTTAGATGGCAGTACTATGACCATTTTACGTATTTAATTCTCGTTTGGCGCCATTTACATCTAGGTACGTGCTTTTCTAAAGTTCACAGATCCTTTACAAATATCCGGCGATAGTTAAACATGTTATTAAGGGTGGTTATTGGTTTTACAACGTCCCAGCGTTTTTATCTAAGGTCTATCTTTACAATTTTTCTGTTTACTTCTAAGTTCTACAGTTTATTTGCTTTGTCCTTCTATAAGTTTGGGAATTTAAAAATATCAATCACGTTTGAAAGATGTTTGTTTTATTACTTCCTGTTAAAAAGATCCTCTCCCGAAACTAACAACCGAAAACATCGACTTGAACGTAAAGGACATAGGACATAATCTGTTAATAATATAAATAATAATACCGTATGATCGACTAAAAACGGCGTCAGCGATGGCTATGAAATGAAGATCGCTGTCATTTTATATGTGAAATTATATGGGAAATGTCATCGATCGTCATTTCCAAGCCAACTGGACGCCGTTTTTTTTCGATCATACGGTATAAAGGAAATAATCTGTTACACCGGTTTTGCTAGTGGGGGCATAACTTGAGCTATTTCAGCTTTAACAAAATTTTTCGATAGGAATAATATGAACTGTAACCGGAACGGCGGGGCGCGGCCTGAAATATATAGCGAAAATTTCTGATTTCTGCCGTAGAGAGCGCTGCGGTCGGAATTTTTTGAAATCAACTGAAATGCACCAAGCCTATACTGAAAATTTAAGCGCTTTTTGTCGGTAAGACAAATTTGGTTACTAGTGAAAAAGCCACCGACAACTGAGATTCAAATTAATGGTGTTTACGATAACAACCTTTATTTTGTAGATTTCTTTTCCAGTGGTAAAAATATAGAATTTTTTTCAAGAAATTAGATATTTAGTTTGACGTTTTGTTTCGGAGATACCATTATTAAATTTATTATTTTTAAACTCGTATTTGAATTAGTAATAGTCGTGTAAATAAATAAAAACAATGAAAGTTCCACACAACTTATATAAAACATTATCTACTACTTTTAAACAGGAAACTTTAATAATTTAAAAAGGAATTTCAAACCATAACTCATGATGCACTTAGTTTTGGCCCAATATGTGCCATCATAATCATTAATTGTCGGTTCATTGCAAAGTAATACGGTAAAACTTAAACTTACTTTCTGGATAGTTCTAGGACTTAGATGAAGGTTCCCGGGGGTAATTGGTTTCCTGCCTAGCCCTACGTCTGTCTGCGTTGCCTGGGTTTTCATGGGAGCCCTCTTGATTTTATCTGAAAGAAAAAAAAAAGGAACTTGAATTACTAGTGGCCAGTTTTGATTTTCACTTTTAACAAAAGGAAAAAACTTTAAGCTTAAATATTCACTTTATTATTTGAAAAAATATCATTTTATGATATTAGTGCAATCATACTTTACATTTTAGATTACATGATTAGAAGCTTTAATTAAAAACACACACTGTATAACAAGTTAAGATGACATTAACTAAATACTCTTTACACTGAAAAGTAAATAAAGTGCTGCCAACATGGCCTATGCTAACAGATGCTTCCAAAAACAAAGCAGGACCAGGCATAGGAGTATTTGACTCGAAAACTAAATACTCCGAACTAACGGACACCTACACCAGCATCATTCAGGCCGAAATTTACAACCAATGCCACCGAAAAATGCGTACAACATATCTTAAGCCTCTACACTATCCCCGAAATGTTTTACGAAATATTTCTGGAAATATTTTTTTTTTTGAAATCATTTATTTAAAACATCATAAATAAACGTAGTCTTGTAACCTTTTTTGCTAAAGTGATCTTTAGGTGATTCGGACAACGTAGTTACAACGTTGGACAATATAGAGTTTTCCGACGTCAGTTTCAGGACCTATTCCAACGTTATGCAAACGTCGTCTGTTTTACTAATTCCAACGTTGTTTAGATTTCCTTATTCTTACGTTGGTAGGACGTCGAGTCACTACCTTTTTGCAACTGTATTGAACCATAACCTTAAATCTTAAATTTTCACTTCATTGTTCTGTTCAGTCAGACAGTTCAGTGCTGTTTTTGTTTTTATAAAAAAAAACTTAATTAAAATGGGACATAAGAAAGGTACATCTAAAACTAAATTTAAATATACATCGACATATATTACCGATAGTTTATCCCAGGCGGATGAAACTGCCATTTGAATTTTGGAAACACGGCGGAGTTTCTGCCAGTAGAGGGATAGATGGCGCTGCGTAGAAATTTCATCTAAAGTCCCTAGATATTCATCTAGGGACTTTAATTTCATCATGATTTTATCAAGTCATCCACAGAGTATAGTTTAATTAACAATTCGTTTGATTCTCTGTGGAGTAATTGGAGTAGTTGGAGTAGTTGAAAAATATAAATATTTATATAAAATGTTGATAATTTTACAGCGATGTGCTTTGTTACCCTATGAATAAACATTGATATGAAGTTGCTTTCGCCAGAAACAATTATAATTAAATAATTTAATAAAAATTTAATTTCTAAGTGACCCGGATCAGTTAGATCAGTAAAATAAATTGAAAAATAAACGTCATTCCATATCTGGCAATGTCTGTCAGTTTCTGTGAAGTGGAAGTGAATTGTGATTTGTTTTTATGGGAATATTTACGGATTTTTGCGAATTTAGAGTATTTTGGACGATAGGATTGTGAAATTTAAAAGCCAAGTAGTTTCATATATAAGATTAATTAATCCCTGTGATAATTTTTATGAAATTTCTCATAATCAAAACAAATTCTTTCAACAAAATGGCTGTCTCAGAAATTTGGAAGATCATTAATTTTAAAGTTTTATTTAAGTGTATTTATTCGAATCAAGAATTTGTATAACATATTAAAAGCTTAATTTTAAAGGTTGTGCAGTAATTTATGTAAGTGTACGCTTTTAGATAAATATTAAATATACAAATTTGCAAAGACAAACAAGTAATTTTAAAAAGATCATTTATTTATTTAAACGAGTATAATCATTAATCATTAGGTTGAAAATATATTTGTATTTACTTATTTATATATTTTCTATACCCTTGTATTATTTATAAGCCCTATATGTCCTGTTTTATTTGAAAAAAAAATGCTTCGAGTCATCGAGAATAGATTTAATAACAATTTTGTCCCTTGGCTTTGTGTATTATATAATGTGAATTGTAAGATGTTTCTATTTGAATAGGTCATTAAAGTTGAGATTAAAGTTATACCAAATTATATTCACGGTAACTATATGTCTTTTATATAATGAATTATTTATTTATAATTTATAACCTTTTTTATAATTACTTATAACTGATTGTATAAATTCTGATAACTTTTATATATACTTGTATAGTGTTGAATGTGTTATTATGTAATTTTAACAATGTTATAATAAAATAATAAAGTTACAGATTTTTCGTGTTTTATTCTAATTTCAGGGATAATTTCAACCTAGATTATTAATTTATTTGTATCAAAATACATTACTTTTATTTTGTAAAATGTTTTGTTACAAATAAATTCATAATCTAGATTGAAATTACCAAATATAAGTAAAAAACTTATGAACTGGCAGTAAAGGTCTATTTAAAAATATGGCGCGAACTTTTAGTTCTGCCAGTAGCCCGCTTGGATCGCGTCGAGCGCGTGTTTCCAGGCTTTAACATAGGAGTTTTCATTTCTTTCAGTTAGTTATTCTATGGTTTATCCACTCTCTGGTTTATTTAGATTATAGAGGGCGGCACAAGCTAGAGTCTAGGATGACTAAATTAGGCAATCTTGCGACTAGTATACTACCTGTTAAGGCCGAACTGCGACTTTATTAGTCCAGTATGCGACTACTCGAACGACTCCATCTTAATCTCCAAAACAACAAAGTTAAAGTCGCCATGTTGTTAAATAAGAAAATGTTTCGTTTCTAAAATAGCAATTCCTGCTTTTTGAATACATTAACTTGAAATATTTGACTCTAAAAAACACGCGGAAGCAATTTTTTCGACTGCGAATAAATTATTCTCATTTTACTAAAAAAAATTCAAGAAAATATTTGAAACTTCTTTAATTTTAAGGCCCATTAGTATTTTTCAAAGTAGAAACAATACATTTATCAATAAAGTTGTTTGCGTTTAACTTTTTTGCCTTGGGTAACGAGTTACAGAGTCGGTTAAAGTGTTTCAATAATTATTATCTTCAAACATCCTCCACACTTAAATACCTTTGTTTTGTTTTCCTTGACTGCCATCTGACTTATGTCTCTAACTAAATCATAAAAATAATATTTTTACTATAATTATCCCAATTTAGGATAAAACGCGACTTAGACGCCAATTAGTTTTGTATTTCTGTAAATTAGGATTTTAAACAACGTTGCAGTTTGTACTAAATTAGGCTTCTAGCCAACGTCGGTATCCAACGTCGTTTCGACCCAAAAATTATTCTCCAAACTAGTGCAGACTAGGGTTGGCACGAGGTTGTGCCGACGTTGCGCCCCGACGTTTGGTCGCGTGACACAACGTTGTCCCGACGTCCAAATGCTGCTTGGGCAACTTAGAGTGGTACTTAAGAACTTTGAAGACTCTATCCGTAACATGAAATGGGAATCCCCCAACGGTTTAAGACCGTCGAAGAAATTTCTCAGAATTTACGACCGAGAAAAATCAAAGATTTTTCTTGATTTAAGTAAAAACAATATTGGATTGTCACAGGGTTTTTAACAAAACACTGTGTCCTCAATGTTCACCTCGGTAGATTGAAGCTAAGAAACAACGGCGAATGCAGATTCTGTGGGGAAAATAGGTTTACGTTTAAAATACTTTGGTACGACAATGTCGGAGATGGAGAACTAACCTCTGTAAAACCGTCTCAGTATTGGCTTTTGTCAAAGACTTCAGACTGTATCATGAGGTATAAATCAAAAGAGGAAGACACAATAGATCTGTAAGGTCGCAGTGATTAAACCTCTTCTTATACATTCTACATCTCCAGTTTGTTTTTTCAATGTAAAGAATCTGAATTATTTCTGACGGCAATACTTTAACCGTAACATGGAGGGACGATATTCAGATTACTTGTGTCGAAAATAAACCCAAATAGAATTAAACAGGGTTTTGACGCTATCGATTATCCTTAATTGGGTTTTATTTATCCGCAAAAATGCCCTTTTTTCGCTCTGCCTGCTTTTGAGTGGCAGATTAAAATGGCTTTAATGAAAAATTTATCTACAACAACAACCAATACGTTTTAGAATTTTCCCAGTTCCCGATTCGAATATGGAAAAATTGTTGTTTTTAAATTGGAATGAATAAATTACCTGTGAGATCTAAAAACTGATCAAAACGTAATTTGTCTTTTTAAAACGTTTCTGTTTTTTTTTCGATTTGAAAAATTAATTTAAAATAATGTTTTTCTGTACTGGATATAACACGATACGTCAATTTCAGTAAGATATTAAAACAATACTGTACAGGGTGATTTTCGTCTATTTTACTGAATTTCTTGTTTATGAGTAGAGGTACAAAGATCCGGTTTTGTTAGGTTAGGTTGCAGTGTTGTCATACCTAGCCATCTTTGACGCCGTTTTTTTTCGATCGTATGGTATATTTCTATGGTACATTTACTATACATTCCTACTTACCTAAAATAACTACGTTTTCTGACAACTCTGGTTGTTTGGTTATAGCGTCTTCCGCTATCTTCACTTCCAGCAACCTTTCCTGACTTCTTGTGATTCGATTCAGATGACTCGATGATGACGTTAATGATGACATTGCGTCATCAAATGACGTGAGGGTATGGGACCGGGCAAAACTAACATGCTTCTTTCTAAATAAAAATCATGACATGAATATAAAATTTAAGACACTAGAAATATGTTAAAAAGTTTAAACTATTCTCAATCAGAATCTTGGTGAAGTCATTTTGTGAATTATGTGATTCTGAGAAAGGAATTTGTCTATCGTAGTGCGGGGGTATCTGGATGCCAGACCACCAAGGGATAGAAGACTCTAATCTACTAAGCAAACTAACTGGACTAGAACCGTTCTGCTTTCCGAGTGGAAATCAACTCAAATCGGAACTCAAGAACTTGGAAGACTCCATCCGTAACCTGGAACGAGAATCCTCAAACGGTCTATGACACTGAAAACATTTCTCAGAATTTACGACCGAGAAAAATCAAAGATTTCCCTTGATTTAATTAAGAACAATCTTCGGATTGTCACGGAGTCTTTAACGGGACACTGTCTCCTCAATGAGCACCTCAATAAATTGAAGCTACATACATACTGCCATTACTCGCTGACGGGTATTCGACACGCATCAAAAGATGGTCACGCAAGGCGTTTTCTTTCATGAGCTTTTCTGTGACTGAAAAGTCGCTGTTAACTGAGTTTACAATTCATCTCCATTGAGTTCTATTGTGAACTGCTTCTTCCCAATGATTCTGCATGTTAATCCCCTTTAAGTTTTCGTGGAAAATGTCCTTGTACCTTTTGAGTTGTCCACCCGGCCTCCTCTTATCGTCTACAAGCTCACCGTAAAGCAGAGATTTTGGTGTGCGGTTTTTGTACTCAAGTCATGATTGTAGAAAACCCTGTCTTTTAATTTCCAGAATGCTCTTGAGACGCTGCTAATACGGCGCTGAATTTCAGAGTCGATATTTGCCTTTTCCGAAATCAAACTGCCTAGGTAATTAAATTCCGCTACATATTCAAATAGTTCCTCTCCGATTTTTACAGCATTGTTATGATCTTCCGGGGGAATGCACATGATTTTGGTTTAGTCGATGTTTAGCTTAAGGCCCAAAGCCTCGTATGCCCAGGTATATGTGTTACAACATTTCTTGTAATTGTTGTAACTTGTTTGCAACTAGAGCGCAGTCATCAGCGTATTGAAGTTCTGTGATGAATTTTGTACGTGTTTTTGCCCTCAGTCTTTTTATGTTGAAGAGACCGCCGTCATATCTGTATCTAATGCCTAATCCTCTCTCCTGCAGTTTGCTGTCCACTTTAATGGAGAGCGCTGCCATGAATATGT
Source organism: Sitophilus oryzae (assembly GCF_002938485.1). Lineage (NCBI taxonomy): Eukaryota > Metazoa > Arthropoda > Insecta > Coleoptera > Curculionidae > Sitophilus > Sitophilus oryzae. Next base: position 251,103 of record NW_022146915.1, on the reverse strand, counting down.
TGAATAGGAGAGGCTCTAAGACACATCCCTGCCTAACTCCTGTATTAGTCAGGAAGGGATCGCTCAGTGATCCATGATGTGACACTCTTGACTGGTTGTTGTTATGAAGGCTTTTACACACTGTAAGAAATTTGTTGGGTACTCCGAACTTTTTCATAATTGCCCAAAGTGCATCTCTGTTTACAGAGTCGAAGGCTTTTGTTAAATCGATGAATGCAACATAAAGTTTAGACTGCTGCTCTTTTACTTTTTCCTGTAGTTGGTGGATGGAAAATATGGAATCGACGGTGCCACAGTTAGTGCGAAAACCCGTTTGCGAATCTGAAAGGATTTTTTCTATATGTGGGTGAAGGCGATTTTACATAATTTTTGTAAGAATTTTTCCTCCGATAGCCAATAGTGAAATTCCCCGGTAATTTCCGCAATCTGATGCACTTTCTTTGTTCTTAAAAAAAGTTCTTAAAAGATTGAAGCTAGCTCTAAAACAACGGGGAATGCAGTTTCTGTAGGGAATGAGAAAACACCAAAATACCTCATCAGTCGTGAAGGTAGATTTTCGGGTTAAAGCTAGGAGCTAAAGCTAGTTACCAAGCTAGATATTGGTGTTGAGAGCTGCTGTAGTAATACTCACCCTGCTTGATTCGGTTGCATGGATGGCATCTGGTTTCTACTGTCCAGTATTGATTTTGGTTTCTCCATTCTGATCGACTCGTCATCCGAAGGCATCCAGGTGTATCGGCTCGGATCAATTTGGGGCTTCCGACGAAAATACGAACTCTTCAAGTCGATATCGACTCGTCATCCGAAGGCATCCAGGTGTATCGGCTCGGATCAATTTGGGGCTTCCGACGAAAATACGAACTCTTCAAGTCGATGTCATGTCGGTAGATTTCTGGAGTGAGCGGCATCCATGGATACCTAAAAATAAAAAGTGGAGACAAAGACCAATCTTACAATAAAAAATAGACTTTCTAGGTAAGTAGTTATATTACACAATTATACAGGGTTCACAATTTGCAAGTCACTACTAATATTATTTGTTCTCTGTTGCTTACCTTTGGCGCTTGGGAAACGGTGCATATTCTGAAGGATGTCGCTTGTACAGTTCGTACAAGTTTTCATCCGAAGAGACTTTTTGCTTGACGCAGGCGGTGAGTAACGAGGAAGCACTTCTTGTTGAACAGGGTGAACTGTGATGCGACGATATACAACTGAAAAAAAATAAATACCTGTTTATAAACACTTAAAACTTAATGATTATACTGAATTTTAGGGATTTCTTAATATATCTCAGCTTATATACCTGAATACCTGCTGTGTCTCACCCTATGACTTTTTTATTTTTTCAGATAAAAAAACGAGATTTGGTATGTTAGTATTTGACATAAATTAGGATTGATTGACGTATTCAATTGTTTTCGGTCACTTCCGGTTTCACCGGAAATGACTACAACTTTTGACTTTTAAATGGAACCATCGGATTTTTTTACTTTATTCGATAGAAAATAAAAACTCTGAAATAGAATCACATATCTCACATGTCAACTTTTGACATTTTTGCTTAAAAAAATCGTATTTTAAAGATCAATCTAGAGGGTTATGGCTGTGTTAAAACCATTGCTTCTAAATCAAGGGGCCTTGAAAAAATAAATTTGATCCTCTAATGTTTTTCGTGGCTTCTTATGGTCTGTTAAAAGATGCCCAAATCGTATTTTTAATCATAACTGAATTTTTTCAAATGAAACGAGGCTGGTTGAGCATATTTGGTAAAAACATTTTTTATGAATTATTTGGTACCACATAGTTGGCATTTCAAACCAAATTATTGTTATGGCACTCTAAACTGAAATTTAAAATACTATTTTCTCACGCAAAAATGTCAAAAGTTGACATATAACATATTGTTCTATTCAGAATGTCATTTTCTATCGAATAAAGTGAAAAAAATACTGTGGATACCATATAAAAATCCAAAGTTGTAGTCATTTCCGACGAAACAGGAAATGACCGAAACAATCAATCTTGATTTATGTTATATTGTTTTACATTGTCTAAACTAACATACCAAATGTCGTATTTTGATTGAAAAAAAAGTTATAAAGATGAGCCCACTTTTGAAAAACACCTGGTAAATCACATAGCTTGATAATAAAAAATATATTTTTTCCATAGCAACTGTTAAAATTGCCTTATGTCTATCAAACATGTAGATAAAATAGTACTTTAACCGCACGGGTAGATTAAATGATACTAACAGCGAAGATAGGTTAAAAACTTTATTTCTTCTCGCACGTTTTTTAATTGCTTCCATTTTTGAAAATGTTTGTATTCCTTTTCATAAGTTATTCGGGATTTAAATGGAAGTAGTTTGGATATGGCGTTTGTCGCCTCAGCCTGAATATCTGTTGGTAATTTACTTATTTCGTTTTGAGCCATTTATGGCTCCAATTCAATCAACAATCGACACGAAAGAGAATTAAAAAATATTGACTCAAAACTGACAACTAAAGAGACAGCTTATTTATTTGTCACATTACATAGAAACCAACGCTAATCCAGCACAATAATTTTTCTACTAGTAATAAATTCCTTGAAATAATAATTTCTGAATATTTTTTAAAACGTAACTCGCTATGGAAAAAAATATTGTTTTATACACGACGATAAAATTGCATTATCATCTCCCGAAATTAATTCTCACAATGGTGTCCGGGAAGGGTTCATAGTTTCATAGTTGTCGATTTTCGAAAGAAATCAGTACATGTATATTATTTCGTATATTTTTCATTTTATAAAAAAAAGTAATGAAAGTACTGTTCATTAAAATGTTGTATCCTATGTTATAGGGCTTGTTTGTCTCTACAATTTCCTGTCTCACAATGTACCGTTCGTGTCGGGGAAGGGTTCATAGATTCATAGTTGTCGATTTTCGAAAGAAATCAGTACATGTACATTATTTCGTATATTTTTCATTTTGTTAATTTTATGGAAAGCACTGTTCATTAAAATGTTGTATCCTATGTTATAGGGATTGTTAGTCTTTACAATTTACTGTTTTACAATGTACCGTTCGTGTCGGGGAAGGGATCACAGTTTCATAGTTGTCGATTTTCGAAAGAAATCAGTATATGTACATTATTTCGTATAATTCTCATTTTATTGATTTTATGGAAAGCACTGTTCATTAGTCTTTTCGGTCGTAAAATACCATTTTATCGTCTTGTATAAAAAATAACTATTTGAACTTAATACTAAAAAAGCAAGCAAAATGAACTTTGCTAATAAATATCACATATTATATGCCTCTACAAATGTTTCAACCCTTAAGGCTAACAAAAAAGCTGAAGAAACCTAGGATAAGTTTGAAAATGGTGTAAGGCAAGCTGGTCCCGTCTGCACGTGCGGCAGTTCTCACGTTTTAGATTTGAGGAAACTAAAAGGAAATAAAGTTTCCCAAAGTCAAGGGAAGTTTCGGGGTAATAAAAGGAATGTTTCGCCTAAAGCGGTAATAAGTCTGTATTTAGCGAATAAAATTGATGATCGGACTAGAATAAATTTTAAAACTATCTCGATTTGCGTAGCACGCAGCACTAATAAATTAGCTAATCATAAGAAAATAAAAATAGGAAAAAAGTTTGAAAAAAAAGTTTTTTGCCATTTCTTCCAATTTTTTTTTGTCAAAATCTAGCATCTAAAATCTAGCATGGTTGCGTCCTTCAATCGTATCAGTTTAAGCAAAAGAAGGGTTCTGGACATATGAATGGTATTGATGAGTCTGGTTTTGCTAATTTACATAAAAATCAAATTGGGTATTCATGTACTTATAGTATTTTTGTTTGTTATTCAGTGTTCATTTTTGTTTATTTCATATTTTTTGTGTTTTTATTTTTTACTAGTCCCTTTCTGATGAAATACTCCAGGCTTTTTCAAAGACAAATGAAAGAAACACTGACCGAACTCTTTCGGGTACACTTTACCAGATCAACAACCTTGGAGCAATCCCCAGAAACCTGGAAGAGTAGTGGACTTGAGAACTTCACAAGAAGAGCCTCAAGAGAACACTGGCAGGTTTCAAAAAGGGTGATTGACCAATCAAAGATAAAATGGGCTATAAGCTCATTTGAGCCATACAAATCACCGGGACCGGACGGTATTTGTCCAATAATGCTCCAGAAAGGACCAGACCTACTGACGAACAAACTTTGTACACTACTAAGAGCTAGTCTGGCCTTAGTATATATACCGAGAATTTGGAGGCTGACCAGGGTAACTTTTATACCCAAGAATGGGCGTCTGGATTAGTCTATGACAAAGGCTTTTAGGCCCATCATTCTTATGTCGTTCGTACTAAAGGCTCTTGAGAAACTAATGGACAGGTATGTTAGGGATGAAATAATGGGGAAAAGACCATTTTACCAGCATGCCTATACAGCAGGACGATCAACCGAATCGGCACTCTATCAGCTAGTAAGCAAAGTGAAGTCGACGTTCGAAACAAGAGAAGTGCTTTTAGGAGCATTCCTCGACATAGAAGGGGCGTTTGATAACATCTCATTTCAGTCACTGACATGAGCTACAAGGAACCTCGGACTAGAGGAGACCTGCTGCAGGTGGATAGACTGCATGCTCAAAAGTCGAGTTGCATATACCACCCTACTAAATGAGACTGTTGCGGTCCGGGTGGCGGAAGGATGCCCGCAGGGGGGAGTTCTCTCCCCTCTGCTATGGAATCTCGTTATGGACGGACTGCTTAATAGTCTCAACAGGGCTGGTTTCAACACTCTGGGATATGCAGACGATTTGGTCGTGTTAGTCAGAGGTAAGTTTAACACAACAGTAAGGGAGTGGTGGCCTAAGGTAATGCAACAAACAACAATGCTCAGCCTCAGCAAGGTGCAAAGACTTGCTTGCAACGTCCACTGCATCAATAGAGGCGCTTCTGGACCTTCCGCCTCTTCACATAGTGATCCAGGCGGAGGCAAAAATGAGACTCTATCGACAACAAAGTGTCTTGTCTCTGGAAAATAGGACAGAAACAGGACACTCAAAGATGGGATATCCTATCGGGGGACCTCTACTCCAAATAAGATCGGACCAAATGACCCCTCTTTATCACTATCACAAACCATTCGAGGTGAACAAAATGGATCGAGGAATGTGGACAGATATAACATTCCTTCAGGATGGACTAACCTGGTATACAGACGGGTCAAAGACCGCTGAAGGAACAGGAGCTGGAGTATTTCGGGAAAGACCAAGGGTAAGTTTATCGTTTTCCTTGGGTAAAGACTCAACCGTATTCCAGACAGAAATCTTCGCCATTCTACGATGTGCGAAAGAAAACAATAGAAGAGCTTATTCAGATAAGCTCATCAATATATGCTCAAACAGACAGGCGGCACTTGGGGCGCTTATGAGCCCAAAGGTATCGTCGAGACTCGTCTGGGAATGCCTAGGTGAACTGGAAGCTATGGCTCGACGGAACAGAATTAAATTATTCTAGGTGCCGGGCCACAGCGGCATCCAAGGCAACGAAAAAGCCGATGAGCTAGCTAGGCAAGGATCATCGGCATCTTATCTTGGTCCAGAGCCAGTACTGGGAATACCCAAATGTATGGCCCGTAGTGCACTAAAACTCTGGATCAGGAAAAAGCAGAATGTCCACTGGAGAAACCGACACGGGCACAGGCACAGCAAGGCTTTTATCCAAGGACCTAGCTCCAAAACCGCAAAAGAACTGCTAATGCTTAGCAGGAATAAATTGCGGATTACAACAGTCCTCTTGACAGGACATATGGCTGTCAAGTGTTACCTGAACAAGCTCAATCTGTATCAAGGAAGTCTTTGCTGCAGACTTTGCGCTAAAGATCCTGAAACAGCGGAGCACATAATATGTCACTGCGAGGCTCTGGATCGCAAGCGACACTTTTTATTTGGGAAAGCTAGGCTAGAACCGGAGGAACTATGCTTCCATCCTATCAAGGACCTGCATAAGTTAGTGCAGGGCACAAGGATAGGAGAATGGGTGCAGTTATAGAAAGGGGACAAACACAATAGGCCTCACAGGTCGCAGTGTTTCCGGTCCCCTATAGTGAAAAAAAATCACTATAATAATCATCGAATAGATAATATCAACATAAAACCATTTATCATCATCATTTTCAGCTTATTCAACCATTTCCAATTATGGTGTAGCCTTTCTTACATGTATTTTGATACTCTCTTTGTAGTTGGGTCAATTGTCTATGTTGGCTATTCGGGCCAACTAAGTTATCCCTGCTAATATCCTAATATCAATATCCTAATATCATCATAATCCCATTTGAAGTTTGGTCTTCTTATAGATCTCTTAATTCCTCGTGGGTACTATGCTGTAATTTTTGTGGTCCATCTGCTGTCCGTCCTTCTTTCCAGCTGTCCTGCCCATTGCCACTTGAGGGATTGGATTATGTTGATGACATCTATTACCAGGGTCTTTTGTCATATCCACTCTATTCCTTTACGGGTTTTCTTGATTATTCCCAGCATATTTCGTTCCATTGAGCATCGTGCGACCTGCACTTTCTTTATGATGTTGGTTTTAAGTGTCCAGGTTTTGCATGCATAGGTCATGACTGGGAGTATACATGGGACGAATGTTTTCTTCTTGAGATAAAGTGGCATTCTATATTTGAATATGATTAATGTCTTGCATAAGTACTCCATGCTAACTTAATTCTTCTGTTGATTTCTGGTAGTAGAGATCCCGAGCTGTGTATCCAAATATTTTCACATTACTTTAGTTTTTGCTAAATTCATTTTGAGACTTACTTTTACTTTTTGTTTTTATAAAACCATTATAATTATTTAATAATGCTGTTGCTGTATTTTCTGGAAAAAGCTAAAACTGATATATAAAAATATTCAAAGTTGAAGGAAACAAACTAAACTATTTTGTGTTCTTCCACTGCGCTAAATTCTCGAACTTTAGAGCATAATTAACCACGTTCTGAACAAACTTCAAACTTATCTTTTTATTATTTAGTTTTATTTAACTGAGTATTACTGGAGCTAGAGATACAAATATTTACATTTTTGTTAACAGATTTCTTAACAAAACATTAATAATTAAATAAAATGAATTCATTTAAGGGAAAAATCTGTATTTTTATTGAAATATTCTTCGAGTTTTCAGAATACTAATAATATAAAACCAGAATCAAATGATACCCTAAAACCACAAAATTGCCAATTAATTTCACCAAAAGAAAGTTTAATACGTACCTATAAAATTATTTTTCTTAAAAAAAAACGAAAAAACTAGTTTAAATTAACTTTGCTCAAAGCCCTAGTTTTAATATTTCCTTTTTTTTTCACTTTCAAAATCATCTCGGCGAGATATGAACACGTATGCTTTGTAATGCCGCTTTTCATTAGATTAAATGAGCTGGCACCTCATTAGAGTCTCCAAGCTTTGCTAAATGCTTACTTTTACCTTTTAAATCCCGCCGTAATATTTTAAAATATTTCAGCGAAAGATTTTTTTATTATTAGTTTTTTCAAATTATGATCAAGACAAATATATGAATTATGTATTAAAATATAATTAATTTATTAAAAAATTGTGTGTGCGCTATGTAAGCATATTTGAAGTGAAAGTTCGTCTTACTTTCGTCTGTTTGTCCATCTATCCGTCTGAGGACTCCATTCGTGTACCTCTATTCACGTGCCGAGTTTGGTTCCAATCGACCCATAATTAAGAAAAATCCTGATTTTTTCGCCTATTTAGAGACACCGCATCGGTTCGAAATGTCGAGGGCGTTATCCTGTAGCCCGCACGAGAAAGCCAAGGAACAATCATGTTCATACATAACCGACTAGTCGACGAACTACAGTCGGATGAGATTCTGGGAATGGTCTCGGATCTCACACCACCAGTCCAACTCTTGACACGCACCTACAACGTCCTGTCTCCGAATAGGGACGAATGGGATAAGCCGAGAAACGGTTTATTACATGCGGAAATGTGTTGGTACACGGACGGATCCAAAAACAATAAAGGATCTGGCGACGCAGAAATTTACTGCAGCAGTCCAAAGGCTGAGATCTACCACAGTGTTGGAAAACACACCACAACTTTCCAAGCTGAGCTCTAAACTATTGAAACCTGTGTGCTGCTGGTAGAACAGCAATACACCGGGAAAACAATAAGCGTATTTTCGGATAGACAAGCCGCGCTGGAAGCACTTGAGCATGACGATTCTTCATTGTAAGAAACTACTCAGTATATTAGGAGATAGGAACAAAATGTCGCTAATATGGATACCGGGACATGTCGGCCTAGAGGGAAATTAACGTTCTGATTCCTTCGCCAAAATTGGTACAGGCTGGCCGTTCGTGGTTCCAGAACTGACACTTAGCGTGCCAAAAAATCTCGCACGAGACAGGCTCTGTGAATGGGGTTTAGGGGTGCGACGTTTCGTGACTGGAATTACAGTCCCGGAATGGAACATGCCAAGAAAATCCTAGCAGGGCCATCCAAACGTAGAACAGAAGAACTCTTGAAGGCTGGTAGGAATGGAGCGCGTACGCTCACTACCGCCTGAGATCACACCTACAGAGGATGGGATTGGTGGAAGACGCCGAATGCCGATTCTATATGGAAGATGACGAAAGAATGAAGCACGTTATGTGTACCTGCCCCGCTGGAGGCAGGACCAGGTCTGAGGTGTTTGGCAAACCCACGCTAGACCTATCAGACCTAGGAGACATATCACCCTCGGACATAACGGCCTATGTTAAAAGGCTGGGTCTTGAGAGTGAACTTTAATGCTCTTTTTCTATTAAAGACCTTGTAGAAATTGAGCCACAATAGGCCCTCGCGGCCGCAGTGGAGGGTCCCACCTGGTACCCACTCTTAGTAGCCCGCCCACAACTATGCCGAAATCGACCCACATTTTCTTCCGTTGCCACTTTTCCTCTCGCTTTTCGTTTGTCACGGCCTTCAATTTTTACTCCCATGGCGCGTACAGGAGTTTCACTGTAAAAATAACTTATATTTTGTAAATTTTTCTTTCTGTAGCCCATACTTTTCCCGAGTAAATTTAACTGTTATTTAAATATCATTAAAAATTATTTTTATTAAGTTGTCAGGTATGTATAGAATCGGTATAGTTGCAAAATTATATTTTGTATAAGGTATTCAGACTTGTTCTATAGTTATAATTCTCCTTCAACCAATTATGTTATATCTTTATGTTATTTCATAGAATTAAAACGTATGTTTTGGTTCCGACTAGGGCAAAACTCATCCCTCTCAACAGTTCTAAACTTCGAAATGAAAAGGGAGAATATGGGTTTTATAAAAATATTTACTTAAGTCTCGCCTATACCGTGCTCTGTTCGATTGTCGAGAACAATCTACCAGTTGTAGTTTTGAATAAATATTGTTTTAAACTTCCTTCTAACTTAGGGGAGTTCGTGTAATATTATAGGTTAAGGTAAATCTCTTGGAATAATTCATATTTATTACATTGTACTACTGTATTCTATTTTAGGAAGTTTACATCGTGTTTTGACTATATACAGGGTGAGTCAACGATAGAGTAAAGTCCATTATCTCATTTGTTTCAAGGTTTACAAAAAAATGTTTTATAAACATATTTATTTATACAAAAAATAAATAAACTTTTTATAATATAATAACAAAAAATAACAGTGTTTATTCCACCCACCTACCAATTTTAAATGCAGAAGAACTGACTACTGCAGGAAACGATCGGCCAATTGTTTTAAAGGGCATTAAAAATCTCAATTTCGAAAAAACTGCCTAATTGCAATAACAAAGTGAATATCCAAGCAAATAAGACTTTACGAGAATCACGATCCTGAACCATTTTCAAGTCCAGTTTTAATCCTAAAACAAAAATAAAATAGGTATATTAATAAAGTTTATGGTTACTATAAACCAGCTATAAACTACCTACCCAAAAAATGAAAAAAATTAATTGTATTAATTTGTTATGTTATGAGAGGTTCGAAATATTTTTGACACTACTACTTCTACTTTTTTCTTAATAAGATGATAAATTTAACTACTTACTTTTATTTTACCGGGTGTCTTTAACATAGGAATTTGTTCCATATCCATAAGTCAATAAAATGGAGAGTTTAGAAAAAAAGGTAAATCACGAAAAGAAAAATTAACAAACATGACGAACAAGAAGATTATTTTCTTTGATCTATGCATGACGAATTGTCATGATGTTGTCATCTTGGTTGTCATGATGACGAAAACGAAAGGCCTAATTTCTATTTAGAAATTACGTTTTATATGGCTGCTTTTTCTTTCTCTCTTGTTTATATTAGAATAAGATAGTGGGCCCAATAGACGCAATGCGCAGATCAACATAAATAGAACGAAATTTTGCGTTCTGAGTTGCGCTACGGGAACGTTGTCCCTCTCTTTGCCATTTAATTTGCCAGTCTCTTTTTATTTGTTTCTCT